>NW_022885584.1:0-82203 GCF_011952205.1 Bombus bifarius
ATAAAGACCGGATCGTTCTTGACACCAAGGCTTTACACACTTTAATCGTTGAGTTTATTCAAACAACTGAGTCGAATTAAACGGAAACTTCGATAAAGGATTTAAAGCACATTTGGTATATTTTAGGAAAAAGCGATTTTCAAATTAGACTGTTCCACAAGTTTCAAAGACGACGAAGAAAGAAGATTGTGTCCATAGAGAGTGCAAAGTTTGGAACATTTTTGAAACAATTTGAAACTATAAAACAATGTGAACAAAATTTTTGAAAACAATTTGAAGACTATAAAAATAAAAGCGTTTTTAAAAATTCTTCTCATAGTAGGAAAAACATAGTATGTACAATATATAGGTTCGTGTAGTGCCAAGTGAGGTAAATGAGATACAATTTGCAATAACAGCTGTTGCAAGCTTTCAGGTATTTGCGTATCTCACTATTAAAAGGCATTACACAGAAATGATTTGCATATTATATATGAAATAACATTTCGTGACGGAAGCAGCACTATAACGTACATACAAAATATTAAAAAGATAAAGAGAAAGATTCTTTGTTCAAATAAAGTTCTGGAGACCTCTCTTGACCGCTTCTCTGTTTCATTTCAAAAATATTACCGGCATAAAGGTTTCCCGATGAAAAGGATCCACGCAAGGGCTGTTTGATCAACTTAAAACGAATGAAATTTTTATTGTAAAGAAAGTTTGCCAAAGATCGAAATAAATGTCGAGAAAATATAGTTGCCGAAGTCTCGTATCCCTGTTTGATGTTGATTGTAGCAGAATATCGCAAGAACCGTAGAAACATGGAATCGAAAGGACGAGAAGATCACAGGAGAGAAAACTTACACTCTTTTACGGCATGAAAATATTTTTCACTTGGTGAAAGTGACGTACAATTTCCCAAGCCGGATTAAGGAAAGTCGACACGCGTTTACTCGAAGTCGAATTCGATTTAACCAGAATATTCGTAGTCCGTGAGACGAGAGTGGCTCGAATCGCAATTCCGAGCGCAAATTCAACCGCTTTGTCATTTTCGATTTCCTGAAATCTTTATGATGTATATAGATATCGCGTACATCCCTCAGGCTGCTGGTTGGTGCACGATTTTCGATGGATTTCGATTGACGCGAAGATTGATCGCAAAATGTCAAGGATTTCAACTGGCAAAGATATTCAGTTCGGTGGAAATATCCAATTTATTGGAATATAATCTATCTGACTGACATGACCAGGATTTTTAACCGCTTTGAATAATCCGCAGAAATGGAAAACTTTTACGAAGTCTGCGCCGATTTGCGCTAGTCGAGCGTAAAAAAATATCGATTCGTGATCCGCTTAGTGAATATAGAAAGTTTTTGAATTGTAAATATGATATGTTCGCCTTTCAAAACAAAACATTAAAAATTTCTTCGTTGGTTGGAAAAGTGCCCCGAAGAAACTGTAGCGGCACATGAGTTAGAGGTCAATTCGTGCAACCGTCGAACAAAGACGAATTTGAATATTCCGACTCTCCCCCGAGCAGTGTAAATAAGCGGACGCGATCGCAAGGAACTGAGTTACAGTCAGTTGTCGATTAGTTATCAACCAGTTATCAACGAATTATCAGTGATCTAATTAACGAGTTATTAGCGATCCTATTTTACGACTTATACATTGTCTTAGCGAATCGGTTAGTACGAGCGTCTTTGCGAACATTATCTGTATACTAATTTATCATTTTAAATATATTCGACAGTTTCAACAACGAGCAATCTCGTCCATTAACCTTCACCGGCCAACCATCCTTTATACATAAACCTCTAGAAATTGGTAACCCCGACGTGAGTTGAACACGACTAAACAACCTCTACATTGGTGACACCGACGTGCGAAAAATGAACATTCATAATGACGAGTAGCAACAGACAACTTCGTACAGAATTCGCAAACTCAAACGGTTCAAGACTGCACTAGGAGTTCGAGAACGAAGAAATGGGCGATAGAACGCCGTCTCAATTCTATACAGATCTGAGGAAGCTTGCCGCCTCGTCAGTCTTCGACGACTTAGTGCTGGCGACCTAGGAGAAACACTTCCCGGCGGATACTCAATACGTACTAACGACGCCTTTCATCGGCGTGGACTTGTTAAGCCACTACGGATTATTGGTCGACCGTCGAAATCGACACCACAACGATGAAACCAGCAACCTAGCGACAACACGATACACGGACACGACAGAGGCTGTATCGAGCAAAACAATCGACGCATCACCGACTTCTCGCCGAATTGTCGAACACGACTCGTCCACTCGAACACTAGAGGCGAAATACGACACAGTGCGGTACTATATATCGAAAACCACGCCAGGCTGTATGTATGTATGCACAGCAAGAAAACTACAGGCAGGTTAGGCATCGTAAATTGTCGGATCAGGTGTATCGGTAGTTTTTTTTTTTTAAATAACGACGACCCAAGAAAAACACTGTAAATACTTTAAAAGTATAACTTGTTAAAAAGCGTTATCACTGGTAGGGGGTAATGTAGCGGCACAGGAGTCAAAGGACGACGCGAGTCGAGAGCGACTTGTGAGGTTGTTTTGCCTCAGAACATTGACTCAGGCTTGACGCAGAAATGTAATGATAAACAAACTCCGGGTAAATCAATGTCGCCGTTACAAAACCATAAATCGGAATAACACGTTTGAAAGTGGAAATTCGCGTTAGATATGAACAAATCACATGGAGTTTAGAATATCACTGACCACAATATCTCGTTCGCCTTCGAACACGACTGGCTGCCAATTTGTTCCGTCCGCTGCAAGAGCCTGACTGGCGCGTAAATATTCCATGAGGTGGATCGGTTGTAACACGAAGAGGTTAAAAACAGCCTGTACATACGAAGGACGGAACTAAACAAATTACACCTCCCCGAGCGAGATATTCCGGGTCGAAAGTAAATTTTCAGCTGTGCTCTGGAACCGCATGTCGCAAGAGTCAAGGCAGAAAAAGACGCACCGAGATCCTAGGCGAAAGAGAGAGAGAGAGAGAGAGAGAGAGAGAGAGAGAGAGAGATATGGAAGAAAAGATGAAAAAAACGGGAGGAGATTCGAGAAAGACAAACACTTGCGACAACGCGGAGAACGCTAGTTAGACCCCACAAGCTATTCACATCTACCTCCTTTCGAGTATGTTTACGTGGGTAATCATAATCGGTGGAAGAAGGAAGCCGGCTCAACTGCAGATGTCGAAAGCAGGTTGAACGCGAGACAAAGCAGGAACAGAAGAGAGAAAACTTAGCGGAAGGTTGAGGAACTAGGCCAGCTATTGGCCACTCGATTCGTCGCATGCTGTACAATCAATTTTTTAAGCGAATAAACGCCCATGGCAGAGATGTTTCGGTGTTCACGCTGAAAAACGGATAGCTTGTTCTCGTTTCAGTAAAACAGAGAGCGTTTTAATATTTTGAGAAAAACTTCAGCACGAGATTAAAATTCGAAATATTTCTTCTGTTCTTTTCAAGACATTCAAATATAAATGCAAACAATTCGTTTATTACAAACTTACATTTTATTTGTTAAAATAGGGACAACAGATATCTGCTGAAAAATTACATATATATATGTCGGGTTTACATTAGAATTAGGGTTAGGGGCGTGAAACGAATCTTCATTTGGGTTACACGTTGTCGTTATGCAATAGAGAAGACATTGACTAGTGCAAATACGATTATTATAGAACCGGACAAGTAACCGCGGTAGTTAGGTACTCGAGAAACTAATGACAATGATCCTAGGTTCAATAACGAATCCGCGGTCGACGGGATGATAGATGAACGTACTCACAAAATCTAAGTCGGACGCGTAATATTCACTGGTCGTAAAGGGTTACTCCTTTCATCAATGAGATCGCGAGCGAGAATGTCTTTCCCGTCCCGATGATGCCACAGAGGAAAACTATAATGGGGCGTGTCTAAGGACACGAGATCATCGGATTCGTCGAGAAAAGCCTTCGTTCAGAAAGTAGGGGAAGTTGGCGTTGCTGCTAATTGGTCAATCTCCATATCGGTGGTTAGAAAAAGATGCTAGCCGCCCTCGAGGGAAAGTTGCTAGTGGGAGACGCTGCTCGTTGAAAAATAGGTCTCCCCTATTTTCCCGTAGTTGGGACAAAGACTGTTTGTCTGTTTGAAGGACTTTAGTTGACTAAATCTTAAGATTTATAACGGGCCCTCGGGCTAGCCGAACATGTACTGCGGAGACGCATCGACATCTGGCAATCATCTTACTCGAAGAATAGGGTCTGCGTGTGGCGAGCCACAGGACACAAACCGTTGGAATGTTTACTGTCGCGTGTCGCCACGAATATTTATTTTAAGGAGAGCTATAGAATTACTCCATACCTTTGTTAGACAAAGCGTTCATCCCGTGACCGCGGCTACGTTCGGCGACTGACTGTCGCCTCGAGCCCAAGCTCATTATCACAACTCTCGAACAATTACAGTCGGATTGTATAACTACAATTGTTTAATTACAGCTGTAGTAGACTCTAGGTTACAATGTTGCGCGATTATCCAAAATTCCAAAGGCTCCGGTGTTCTTTCATCTCCGACATATATATATGTCGTTTCCTTGGAAATTTTGGGAACATCCTCTAGTACTCTAGCCTAGATTTTATCATAGCTGTTATTGTTCGAGATTTGTGATAGCGAGATTGGGTTCGAGGTGACAATTGGTCGCCGAACGTAGGCACGGTCATGGGATAGACGTTTTGCCTAACGGAGGTCTGGAGTGGTTGTATGGGTTTTCCGAGAAATGTGGTTGTGGCGGCATGCGGCCTCGGGAGCCGGCCTAGCCGCGTGTGATGTTGCCTCGGAGGTGCCGATACAATGGGACATATATTGTATTAATAATCATACTCCAGGCAGAAACTGCCTAGCAACGACGTTTGGAACTTTCTCCATGCTTCCAAACGGGTATAGAAAACAAAATGCAATCGTACAGCGAGAACAATCTCCACGAGGCTGGCATTCATGCGATTGCCTTGGAGAGTGACACATCGAGCATTTTCAACAATTGTATTTTGCGCCTAAGATTAGTTTACGCTTAGTAAAGAGTTATCCCGTTGACCGTGGATTCGTTTGAACCCAAAAACATTGTTAATAGTGTTCACTAAATTTATTATTTGTAAATCATAGTATTCATTAAACTTACTATTCGTTAAACTTATTATTCATTAGACTTATTATCTGTTAAACTTAATTGTCAGTCCAATTTATTATTCACTAACTTCATTGTTCATCAAACTTACTATTCATTAGACTTGTTATTTGTTAAGTTTTGTGATAGGCTTGTATATACGTGTAAATATAATCTCGGCTTTGTGAAACGATGGCTAATCCACGCGAGGAGTTGTTACGCGCCCAAAATTCCAATCTTAACCCGACATATATATATATATGTCGGAGATGGAAGAACAGCGGGATTTTCCGTCGGGAATGCTGGGAAAAACCCCCCATCACCATAGTCAAGATTTTAATGTTTAAGCAATAAAAACAAGGAAAATAACTTTTAATGTTCCAAGCTGGCTTTACGACGATGGGTTCAGGTTTAAGGTGACACAACGGGTCACCAGACGTAGCCACGGTCACGGGAGGGTCGCGTACCTGACAGAGGTACGGAATGATTTTATGACTCTCTTTAAAAACAAGGATTGACCCGAGAAGCGGGGACAGGAGTATATAAGGGCAGGTTCATCTGGATTGGCAGAGTTTTTAGTTAGTTAGTCGTTGGGCGAATTGCCGAGTGAGTTACGCTGATACTGGTCATCCCGTGGACCGTGGATTCGTTATCGAACCTGGATTTGTTGTCACCATCATCTCGAACATCCTATTGCCGTTACTCATAGCCTCTTATAGTGCCCGTATTCGTACTGATTCGCGACGGTAAAGTAAGTGAAGGTTCATAGAACGCCCCAAAATGGCAACCTGACTCCGACATATATATATATATATATGTCGGAGATGAAAGAACACCGGAGCCTTTTGTATTTTGGATAATCCCGCAACATTGTAACCTAGAGTCTACTATAGCTGTAATTGAACAATTGTAGTTATTCAATCCGATTGTAATTGCTCGAGAGTTGTGATAATGAGCTTGGGCTCGAGGCGACAGTCAGTCGCCGAACGTAGCCGCGGTCACGGGATGAACGCTTTGTCTAACAAAGGCATGGAATAATTCTATAGCTCTCCTTAAAAAAGGAAATAGTTGTAACACTCGACAGTAAACATTCCAACGGTCTCTGTCCCGTAGCTCGCCACACGCAGACCCTATTCTTCGAGTAAGATGATTGCCAGATGTCGATGCGTCTCTGCAGTACATGTTCAGCTAGCCCGAGGGCCCGTTATAAATCTTAAGATTTAGTCAACTAAAGTCCTTCAAACAGACAAACAGTCTTTGTCCCAACTACAGGAAAATAGGGGAGACCTATTTTTCAACGAGCGGCGTCTCCCACTAGCAACTTTCCCTCGAGGGCGGCTAGCATCTTTTTCTAACCACCGATATGGAGATTGACCAATTAGCAGCAACGCCAACTTCCCTTACTTTCTGAACGAAGGCTTTTCTCGACGAATCCGATGATCTCGTGTCCTTAGACACACCCCATCATAGTTTCCCTCTGCAGCATCATCGCGACGGAGAGTCATTCTCTCGTGAAGTCGTATTACTTAGAATCTGTACGCTCGGTGGATATTCCACGTTTTCGCAAAGAGTTCGACTTAGATTCTTGTGAGCACGTACATCTATCATCCCGTTGACCGCTGATTCGTTATTGAACCTAAGACCAACATTACTAGTATCGCGAGTGTCCGACCGCCGCGGTTGATTGTCGGGTCGGTAGCATCCATACTCGTATTAACAGACCGTACCTTCGTTATAACACGACGATGGCCGATTCCAATGAAGATTCATCGAACGCCCACAGCCTTATTCCTGACCCTTCTCCGACATACATATAAATGTAATATATACATGATATTCGACTATAATATATATATATATATATATTCGGTTATAACAAAATGTGGGGATCGACTCTTAAGGAAAACAAATGAAAAATAGAAAAATTGTATTTTCGGCTTTGCTTTCTTTAGGAGTAGTTATGGACAACTAAAAATCGGCCGAAACATCACTGTGCACGATCCTCCTGTGCAAATCTCCTTATACTGATTTACACGAAGTAAAGTTAAGACAGTTCGAACAGTGGGCAGTTCAGAGACCCTTAAATTGAACAACGTATGCGCAACAGCTGTCCGAGCATATGTAATCGAATAAAGAGGCTATTACTTTCGGAAACGTAAACGATTCCAACGTCTTCCGAACTTCTATTTGTTCCTATTACTAGTATTAAGTGACTTTCGTCAAACCTTATGTTCTAGTACAGTAAGACTAACTTTTTCCTCTATTAAGCTGGACGCTGCTGGATCCAGCGAGTTTTGCATTTTTATTGCATTCTTTCGGGTGCCGAGCTTCTCTATATGCTCACATCTCGGCAACCCTAATCCTCCGCTGGCTTTGGGTGTGTAAAAGAACCCAAATGCAGTCGAGGGCTTTAAATGAAGGATCCCTTTGACCTCCTGCCTTATTTCACTGCCTAGTAGCTTTAGTACTCCCTCGCTAGGTGGATTTATTAACAGATTATAAATATAGCGACGGAATATATATTTTGTGAGTAGCTCCATCTTTTGGCTAGGTTTTAGAGATAATTTTCTAGTTCTTTTTATCATACTCAGAATTTCTGGCACGATAATTCCACATCTTAGGCCTTTCCATGGCCCACCTTTGCACGCAGGTACCTGAAGGCCTCATCTGGCTCAAGAGTTGGTCCGCTTTCTACTTCTATCTTTGGGTCCTTGACGTACCAGGTGTCCTTCTTTGAGACCACCTGAAGCATTTTTCCACAGAGATACTCATTCGCAGGCTCTTCAGGTAATCCTGAACCATGTATAGCTGTTCTTGAGCTTCCCTTTTGTCCTTTCCGAGCAGTACAATGTCGTCGGCGGAGGCCAATATAGGGACCTTATTTCTTTTATTAATTTTTATGCCCGCAGTCTTTTCTTCTACTGCCTCCAGCAGCGGCTCCAGGCACAAGTTAAATAGTAGTGGCGACAAGGAATCACCATGTCTAACTCCCCTGAGGATTTCGATCTCGACCCCTGCTCCATTCTTCGCCTTGATCTTGGTCTTGCAATTTTTATACATGTTTTGTATTAGTTCGATCAGCGGGGTCAAGATACCTTTTCTTGACAGACAAGGTTTAATCGCCGAGTGAAGCATCGTATCAAACGCTTTTAAGATGTCTACTATTGTGTAGACACTTCCTTTCTTCTTTTTACTGTGATCAGCGGCTGCATTTAGGAGTTTCACATTTACTTTACATCCGTTTTCGGAGGTGAAGTCCTTCTGTCTTATATTTTGTACGGTACCCCTCCTTATTCTCCCATCGAGAATTGAAAAGACAATTTTGCCGAGAATGAGGCCTATAGTTATAGGCAGCCAATTCTCGGACTTCCTTGCATCCTTGTTTGGTTTAGGTATTAGTGTTGTTCTACTATTTCTCCAACTCTCCGAGAAGTGAGAGGTAAAACCAAGGATGTTGTATAACAGCGCCAATACTGCGGGCAAGCACGAATTAACAGATGTTTATTTTCCAAGCCGTCCGGACACACGGCTGTTTTGTTTCTTATTTTCTTGACCCACTCACTTATTTCTCCGTGATTACTGGAGAAAAATATTCCTGAATAAAATCGGTTTGATGGCCCGATTTCGACCCATAAATCTTTGTATAGGCTTTCCACCTCTTTTGCTTCAGGAGATTGTCTGGCTGGTTCCAAGTAGGCCAAATCGTTATTAGTAATAACGTCGGCTAACTTCCTCGAACGCTCTTTAAATATATCTTGACAAATATATATATTTATCGTTCTTTTGTTTCCACTTCGATCTTTTTTTGAGGGCTTTTTTATTTCCTCATCCCTTGCATTATTTCTTATTAACGCTCTATATAGAGACGTGCCGACAAATTCATTAATTTTCATCGCCAAAATTTCTTTATTTCATCCCACACTTTCTTTAGTTCGTTATATATTTCTCATGTGGGAGAGGTCACTTCGAGGTTTTTTCTATTTCTTTTCTCAGACTGCGCAGCCATTCATGAATCAACTCTTCGCTTACTTCATCATTCCCTATTCGTGTTGGCGCACAGCCTGCATCGACAGGATTGCACCCTCCCTCTGTCTCCTGGGCATCCTCCTGAGGGTTCGCATCCTCATCAATTATCGTTAACTTTTTCCTCTTGTTTTTAATTTGATCTATTTGTTAAGGTATGGGGAAGATTTGGAGAGAACAAAAAGATAAAATTTATTTACAAATTACCTAAATTTAGCTCTACATGTGGATTACTCTCTAAAGGACTTGACAACACACTCGCTTGCTTGTTTGTTTTCTTCTAATAGATCTTTTATCTCAACTGAGACCCGGGCGTCCTTTGACGCTTACATACACTCTAGGGAGGGGATGCATACATGTTTCTGCTCGCTCTTCGCTGCCTCACACTCACAAGTACAATATAAATGTACTATCTATTTAACACAACTATTCCCTTTCTCTTTCCATTTCTAACGGCAGGTTGTGCATTTGACAAAATAAACCACGAAAGTCTACTTCAATCAATGAGAAAACAATTCCCGGAGCAGATATACCATTTAATTAAATCTTACTTCAGCAGCAGAACCTTCGTAGTAAAAATTAAAGATACATACTCTGAAGTTAAAGACATCAAGGCAGGGGTTCCGCAAGGAAGCGTCTTAGAACCAATTCTATACACACTATACACGGCCAACATACCAACAACTACTAATAGCAAGATACTGACATTCGCGGACGACATAGCGGTACTAGTCAGGCACACTGACCCTGCAACAGCAGTCACATCACTACAAGAACATATCACAAAAATAGAAAAGTGGCTTCAAGTTAAACAAATTAAAGCAAACCCCGATAAATGCAACCACATTACATTCGCACTGCAAAAATAGATATCTCCAAATATTATACTGAACGGCACGCACATAATACAAACAAGGCAAGTCAAATACCTAGGACTCCACTTAGATACACGATTCACATGGAAACAGCATATTAAATCTATAATAGACAAAATACAATTAGTTAACAAGTCGAAAATTCAAACTAAGCATAGAAAACAAACTAAAAATATATAAAATGGTCATAAAACCAATCTAGACGTACGGAATAGCACTATGGGGAACAGCAGCAATGAGCCATATAACCAAAATAGAGGCAATGCAATCTAAAATACTCAGAACAATAGTAAACGCGCCATGGTACGTTAGAAACGAGGACATACGGAAAGACCTTGGAATACCAACGGTCAAGGAAGAGATTAGCAGATTCGCAAGAAGGTACAGAGAAAGAATAGCAACGCACCCGAACCGGCTGGCAGCGGAAACGATCAACACAACCATAGAAAGAAGACTAAAAAGGAAACACCCAGCAGATCTCACAAAGGATATATCTTAACAAACACGAAGATGCTACCCCATTGGGGGTAGCCACCCACATGATAATCAAACAGATAAAAAATCCTACCAAATGTCCAAATTGGACAAATTATGAATGTGAAATTTTAAATAAAAAAAAAGTTGGACAAATGTGTCTCTGGTGTTGCCAGTAGGGCTACGTAATATTGTACGACGTTTGTAAATGTCGACGTAGGGTACGCTTCGTGCTGCTTAATCCGAAAGGAAGTGCTTCGTAGAAGATGAATATGTTTGTTGATGTATACATTTCTTTGTCTAGATCGTTAATCTGTAACTACGTAGAATCGTTAACTGCGTAGCTGCTTGTGCCATCGGTTCATGTGTCCCCCCCCCTAACCCGGCCACTTTGTAAGTTACTCGGCGAAACTAAGGTACAAGGAGTCATTTAGTCGTCTTATTTCGTACCGATAACATGAATCGCGTTGCGTCGGGTTTGCAACGTATTGTAACGTATTGGCGGCGTCGGTCTTTTATTACTCCAATAATTTAATCCAATTAAATAAGCACACGCGAAAGCAATAAAATTTTATCAAATAATTTTGTACGGGACGTTAGAGTTCTTGTCCGCCGATTATAATTTTAACGGTCGCGGTAATGTGATCCTATTTAATATTGTTTTGAATATTCTTTTTTTGTATTAGAATCAGTGCATCTCTCAAGAGGACAAAGCTTCTGCAGGAGCTCAAGAATGTAAGTAGTTTTTCATATTGTATGTCAATTTGTTCCCTTTATTATATTTTGTTTGAATTACTGTTAATTATACAATAAAAATGATTGATAATTTAGAAAACTGTAAATGCCCTATTTAATTGAAATAAAGTCTTAACAATAAAGTACAATAAAACTGTCTGATACGCATCAAAAATCACTGAATATTTTGTTCTCAAACTTTTATATTAGAGTTCCAATTTACATATTTATTAGAGTTTAGTCTTTATTGTTGCCAGAGTTTCAAGTTTGTTATTATGTATTACCGATTTTAATATCTTATGTTTTGTTATAGACATATCACTGCTTCAACTTCTTCATCTTCTTCAGGAGTGTTCTAACAGTGGCTCAAAAGCCAAGTATGTAAGTGTTTTTACATGTCATACTTCAATTATGTCTGTTCTATATATTTTTCTTTGATCACTATCAATGAAGAAATACGATTTGATTGGAAATTTGGGAGCATAGCATTTTCTGAGGTTATTCTTTCATTAATATAAAATAAATGTTGAAGTCTTAATACCGAGTTATAAAACAAATGACTAACATACTACAGATTATTTTAGGTTTTACACATTCATATTAGAGTTTCAGTTTTTATACTTATCAAATTTTATTAGAATTTCAATCTTTATTATTGCTAAAGTTACTAAAGTTAATAAACCTTCATTTTTCATTATCTCCAACTTTTCAAATAGTCAGCGATTGCTTGTCGTGTTTTGTTTCGTAACAGATTTTTCGCAACCTCCATTTTTACCATTGGCCTTTCAACGGTTCCTGACTGATGTTAATCTTCCTGACAACATTCGCTGGGATAGCGCAGTATCGATGGTAACGTCCTCTGTTTCTCCGCTTCGAACGGTGAGTCGCATGCATTTCTGTTCTTCTGGTCACTCAATTATGTCGTAGGATAAAAGGTCCGAATCGGCATGGGTGACAGGTTGTATTACGTAGAATTCTTTGCAAGCATAGTGAACACGGGTATCTTTTATACCCGTGAGTAGTAACGCTCTTTTTTTTCAAATTTATTAATTTAGGATAGGTCTTCTTGCACAGCGCGATTATAATAATTAGTTTCTTAACAAATAAGTTAAACATATACACTTGAGAATATATTCGTGTTATTTATAAATATGCATGTTAATATTCCGTATGAATATTTGCAAATGGCAAATATCTACACAAATATTCCTGTATAACATAAATATACTTGATCTTTAGCAATGAATTGATCGCGACAATATTAACTCCTTAACCTACAACT
The DNA here is from genome assembly GCF_011952205.1 of Bombus bifarius. Classification (NCBI taxonomy): domain Eukaryota; kingdom Metazoa; phylum Arthropoda; class Insecta; order Hymenoptera; family Apidae; genus Bombus; species Bombus bifarius. Next base: position 12,558 of record NW_022885584.1, read on the forward strand.
ACGGGCAACGATGATCGAACCAAACGTAAATATTACGGGCATAGCCCGTAGTACGATGATCGGACCAAACGTAAATATTACGGGCATTCTCGAACGTAAATCGTAGGTTAAGGGGATAAGTCGCGTTCGTTTATTTCACTTCTCCTAGAATTTAAAATATCACTTAATCGAAGCAATAATTTTGAACACTGCTTCTGCATTTTCGATTATGTGCTTTGATAAAGAGATTATCTGAGATTATTTCTTTCTTAGTAATGTATTTAGAGTCAGTTATTCCATTTGATCGAGTCTCAGTCTTTTTCGCTACCTTCTTCGCAATATTAAAATTTTGTTCTGGTTTATTAAATTAATAAAGTAGAGTTACTTAGTGACTATTAAATGAATAAAGTAGAGTTAATCAGAATCGAAGTAGCAAAATATAAAATCAAAGAATGTTAGTCCGTTAAATAAAAATTACACAAACTAATCATCTTTTCAGATTAGGATTTTCAAGTTTAATCCTTTCCGTGCCCATTGTTAGGACCTGATTCACTAGCCCAGGTGCTACCTGAAAGGGAGAAAGACATTGGGGGCACGATGATCACATTTAATGTAATAATTTCTCAGCCACTAACTATGTGTTAGTGTATCATCCACGACGTATTTTCCACACTGTGTGTGTGTGTGTGTGTGTGTGTGTGTGTGTGCGCGCGCGCGCGCGTGGTTTTCGAAACGAACGTTAATATTGCTTGAGCATGCACGTGCGAACAGATAGCGATCGCTATATGATCGTTGTTCATCCATGTGTACTTGAATCAGCTTCCGCGATTTCTCTTTTTATTTTACCTTTGTACTTTATTTTTTGGTTTGCTATTTAGAAAGTCTCGAGCTTAGATGTAAGTTTCAGCGGGCATTGCGCCCGAAGGAAGAGGAGGCTATGAGCCGAGGAGACCCGACAAACTGCCATAGAAGAGGACAACTACCAATGACTCCTCATCCTCTGGATCATCCGGGGCATAGGACGTCATACTTGTTACTACTTTGTCACTATGCTCGCTTTTAGTATTAGTAGTAGTAGTAGTAGTAGTTCTTTTTATGGCCAATGAAAGGGATGGATGTAACGGGTTAAAACACAAACTAACCGGACAAGAATGGGTGGAGACGCCGCGTCATTTTTCGTTAATAGAAGCGAGCATGCGCAATCGCAGTTACTTGGGCGATCACCTCAGTTCAAGTACATAATAGTTATATCGATAGTGAAACTATGTCGTTACCGTAATTTTAAAAAAGTTATTCTGTTTTAAGGCATGACGGAATATTAATGAGAGTAACCGTACGTAATTACTTTCATTGCTGTAATCATTATAATGTAATGGGAAAACCCGATATTTGGAAAAAGAGCGCCCAATATCACTTTTTTAAAGCATTGTCCGCTTTTAATGGAAATAAAATAATCGTTTTTTTTTCAGTGTTATTTTATTCTATATTAAAAATGAAGTTTGTGTAGCATCGGTTTTTACAGTATTTTCATGAATATCGCGATTCTGTAAACAAAAAGTAATTCTAACTTTGAATATCTCAAAACGGCATTACAAATAACTGTTCGATTGTCGAAAAAAATTATTTTGAATGGCAAGACCTTGGCTTAAAAGTAGCTTCTTATCTTTGGACGTGCGTGTCATAAAACGACCTAGGAAAATTCTCACAATTTTTATTCTTCCCGGTGAAACAGTATTGATGTAAAAGAAACTTATTTGGCTTATATTGGCTATTATATATTTATCCTTAAAAGAATCCCACAATTAGTTGTACAAATTTTGCAATATCTGTGAAATCTTTAAATATTGAAATTTTTATGAAATTATCTTATTGTTAGCGCAAAGTTTGCATCGAATTGAGTTTGCATTTTGAGATTTCAATACAAATATTAGACAAGCTTCTTTCTTTAATCCGTTTCGTTATTCGAAACAACATCAGTCACTTACAATTGTTAATTTGACAAATAAGAACCAGGCAACGTTCTCAATTGTGATAAGCTTAGTTAAGCTGATAAAGCTTCATTGTTTTTGACATATTATAGCATGACTGTTTTATTCTCACGTTTCCTTCAATTTTATCATCGAAATAGAAAAATGATGTTGCGGATAGTCTTTCATCAAAGTGACTATCGAATTGGTTAGCAGAAGATATTGATTTCGGCGATACGCTTATATGTTTTCTATCGAGCTACCTTCGTGTCGTAAACGTTGTTATCGGTCCTTCAAACAGACCCTAACGAGCTGAACTGCGATATTTGCTATACATTTGCAGAAACTAGACGTAAAATGGAAACTGTGGCCGAATGCTAATACTAGTATAGTTATACCGATATAGGTACTGACAGTTGAATTTTCGATTATCGATATTATCAATATGTTCGTTCTGGTATTAATCATATTTCTGATATTCTTGCTTATATTTCAAATTTTCTAGTACTTCTTATTAATTATTTTTTATTTATAATTTACATATTGTTTCTCTAAATGTTGGTATTAAATACTTTATTTTTATTAACAATATTTAACCATCAAAGTAACCCACGCGGAATATTTCATAATTTGAGATTAATTACGTAACTTTAATCTCTACCACTCGAAATCGCCTACCAAGGTTCACGATACATCTTTGAAACTCTTACGCTGCGAAGAGAACAAGGTCATACCTCATAAGTGCGATCCGAGTCAATCTAAATGGAGCAATTAGAGCAACGAATTTATATTCCGGAAACCGTGTTATCGACTTCTGATCACGATCCTCGATCGCGGAGCTGTTAACAACCTCGATGAACTCGAGAACAAAAGTTACGTCTGTCTTTCTCTCTGTAAGATTTCGAGCAAGCGGAGCTCATAAAAATGAATAACATCGAACTGAAGGATCGCGCGACGATCCGCGTACACTAGCGTGTGTGCATTATTCCTGAGAGCCGGGTCAGGGATCAAGAATGAAACGATCAAACGAACGTTGGTTTCACTTCGATATTCAAACGATAATAATTTCCTCTCGTATCGACGACTGCCGCCATTGTTGATTCTCTGGATCGGGCCTGTCGATTCAATGAAATTTCAGTAAAAGCACGCAATTCTTGTTTATCAATACCGTCGATCTTAAGTATTTGGATACGTTACTACGTTAATTTAAATCGAATACTCTGCACTGTTTCTGCTTTTTTTTAATTATTTTATTATAAATTAGTTAACTCGCTCGTATCATATGTGTCTTACATGTAAAATACTAAATATAAAGTAAAATTTATTAGTGTTTTGCGAGAATCGTAACGAGAAGTGGCCCAATTTGGTCAACATACTTAGCAAATAAGCGATTGCAGAACGGATTAAGTAATCGTTTACAAGCCGAAATCGTTCTCTGAATATGATAACCGAGATTGTTGGTTGGCAATATCAAAATAGACTCCCTTAATTGGCTCGATTTCTGGAATAAATCAATCGTTTACCTCCGGAATTGCAATGTTGATAGTACACGGTACCGAACTTCGTTTTGGCACGATTACCTTTTCTCTTGTATCGAAGGGAATATAAATATTTCCCCACTTGATATTCTTTCGCTCGTAAACCAAACGAGCCTTGCATCCTGTGAAAAATTCGGATCCTAAGATTCCGTCTTGATCGATCAGCAATGAGTCATCAACTACATGAAAAATAACTTTTTTTTTTATATTTTACGTGGAGGAAATCCGCACGGACGCCAGACCGCTTCTGGGGAAAGCGGCGTGGTAGTGTCGGACTCCAACCGACTAAAACCTCCACGATAACCGTCCCGGTTGCGATCGAGAGAGGTCCGGGAACCGGTGTGAGCGTCGCAACGGGGCCTCCCCGCGCGCCTAATACCACCGCTGATGGAGCGGTGTATTACCATTGTCACACCGCGTCTCGTCGCCGGAGTCGCCGTGCCAGGCAGCCCAGTTCCCCTACCGGACTGCTTGGCGGCCCCGAGGCGCTGAGACGCCAGCGCCCAAGCCCGAACCCCACGGGGGGGGGGGGCAGCGCATTTCAGCCAACGCTACACGGAGTTCCCAGGCGATCACCCATCCAAGCGCTATCCGTGCCCGACGCTGCTTAACTTTCGTGATCTGACAGGAACGAGTGCACTCAGCGCGGCCAGGGCGTTGGCACACATGAAAAATAATTGGATGGTCCGCAACCTGTATTACTGTCTGCCCCAGGGTGACCAGACTCGCTGCCGTGATTCCTCGAACTTCGATTGATTCTTGCTCGTTGATGATCGCTGAATCGGTAAGGCAGGATTTTTAATGATATTTATTTCTGATCCGGAGTCTAATAGCAAATTAGTTTTAGTTCTCATGTCTGGGGAGACTATTCTTGCGATTGGAGTGCTCGGGGTTTCGTTTATCTTTATCGAAACAATTCGTAGAGGTCTTCTTCCGAAACAGAATCCGATTCTTGCGCATTCTTGGTTGTTTTTCCGTGCTTTGTAGGGGACCACAGACGACGAACTGGCAACATTCCTGGACATGAGTTACTTCAGAATTTTAGTTCCATTAATGCGGGATGAAGTTGCCTGTCCGGTGTGAAAAGAGGGAAATACACCTACTTTTTATGACGCTGCAAGACCTGGACAGGCATCTTAATGAAAACCATGTACAGACCCCAATTCAATGGGGCTGTATCAAATGTGATAAAAGTTTCCCTAAGCTCCATGGTGCACAGTCTCATATTCCTAAATGTAGAGACCCCAGGGAATATCGCTAGGGTCAACTCAATTGTGACGCTTGCCCCAGGAGCTTCGGATCCCAAAGAGCTCTATCGACCAATGAACGACGCGGGCACCCTGCTGTGGGAAATATAAATAGAAGCGGAATGGACTCCCCCTTATGAGGCCCCCTTAATGAGGCAAGTGGTAGACTATGGAAAGCAGATGAGATTGCCCTCCTGAAGGAGCTGGATGTAACTTATAGAATTCACAAATACCCCGATGTTGAAATGAGCAAAATTTTGACAACTAAAACAGCGAAACAAATTAGAAATAAGAGAGGAACGCTAAAGATAGCTAATGTCGAAGGGGACCTTCCGGAGGAAGCCTCAATGACAGAGGACGGGTGCGATCTCGTTGTCCCGTCCATGGCGTCTACGCGCCAAGAAATAAGCGTTAATAGCGTAGAAACGGTTCACGAGTGGAGGCAATGCCTCGCTAAAGAAATCGAAAGACAAGCCGAGGTACCCCCTGTTTTAAGGGATGCTTATATTCGGCTGAGAGAGATTTGGGACAAGGGGAGAGACAATAAGTCGGAATTGATTAAGCAAGTCATGGATACGTTTATACAATTTTATATGGAGCTCTTAAAAATAACAGTAGTGAAAAGAACAAGCTCTTAGAGAAACAAAAGGGTAAGAACCATAGACAGGATGGTGGAAAAAGGACTATTAAAAATAGAAGAAAAAGGTACTCCTACGCACGTTGCCAGGAGATCTTTTATGAGTGCCCCAGAAAGTTGGCTGATGCCATAATTAACGATGATTTGGCTTATCTGGAACCAACCAGAAAGCCGCCACATGCGGTGGATATAAAACAGTTATATGAATCTCTGTGGGGAAGAACTGGGCCCACAAATTTGGAACTGCCTTCAGAACTGCAGAGAGCTTCAGAACTGTTTTTGAACAACTATTTTATGCCCGTTACCATCGAACAGATTGAGGGAAAAATTAAAAGAAAGAGGAGCAAGACAGCGGCAGAGCCAGACGGATTGTTAAAAGAAAAGTTGTTAATGCCTGGCCTGCTTGCAATTTTGGCTAACTTATTTAATATATTATGGTATGGTTCCTATTTTCCGACCGCATGGAAGGAAAATAGGACAACTTTAATACCTAAAGCCACTAAAGATGGAAATATGGTCGAGAACTGGCGATCAATTACGATCGGCCCAAGTTTGGGCCGAATTTTCTCATCAATCCTCGATAGACGGCTAAGACGACCCCGTCTTACACCCGTAGACTGGAGCTCGAGACAAAAAGGATATACATCAGAGAGTGGATGTAAGATAAATATTGAATTGCTTAATGCGGCTCTGAATTATAACAAAAGAAATCGAGGGGAGTGTACACAATAGTGGATATTTCGAAAGCCTTCGATACTATACCCCATTCTGCAATAAAACTGTGTCTGGCTAGAAAAGGCGTTCCAACTCCCATAATGGAATTAATAAGCAAAATGTATAATGGATGTAAGATGACTACAAAAACTAATAATATTATAGGGGTCGAGGTAGAAATTCTCAGAGAAGTTAAGCAGGGCAATCCTGCTTTTTAATCTATGTCTTGAGCCGCTGCTTGAAACAATTGAGAAGAATACCTGTGGCATCAATATTAATGAAGCAAACAAAGTCTCGGTACTGGCCTTCGCAGATGATATCGACTTTCTTGGGGAAGATGAAAGGGAGGCACAAAGCCAGATGGACGAGCTTCACAGATACCTGGAGAGGCTTGGCATGAATATATCAGCCCATAAAAATTAAACATTCCAGGTGATAACCAAGAAGGATACCTGGTTTATTAAAGACCAGGCAATTAAAGTTGACAATGAAAGGATACCGGGTATAGATCTAGACCAAGTCTTGAGGTATTTGGCGCTAAGATAGGGCCTTGGAAAGGCATCCATTGTGGCATTATAATGCCCGAGATTCTGAGCATGGTGAGAAGAGTAAGGGAGCCATGGCAGAAGATAGAATTATTGACCAAATATATCTTCCCTCGATATATATATTATCTGCTGATAAATCCCCCGAGTGAAGGCGTTTTAAAGCTTATGGATAACCAGGTCAGGCAAGAAATAAAAACGATACTGCACCTGTTACCATCTACTCCCACTGGATTTTTCTACGCTCCAAAGAACTGTGGGGGATTAGGGCTACCGAGATTCGAACATATTGTAAAGCTCGGTACCCTAAGGAGCGCTTTAAAAATCAAAAGCTCAATAGATCCAGCAGTGGCAAGTTTAATTGGAGACGACGAGGAGACAAAATTAAAGAAAATTGCTAACTCCCTGAGAATAAATTGACCAGCCAGCTTGGAAGATGTGGAGAAGGCAAAGAGAAGGTTAAAAGAAGAGCACATTAAGGAGTGGGCAGGATTAAAAAGTCCGGGCCAAGGCGTCGCTGACTTTGTGAAAGAAAAAGTGAGCAACGTGTGGCTTAGGGAGTACCATTCGCTAAAGCCATCCCGCTTGATCGATGCCTTGCGTTTGAGAACGAACACCATTGGCCCCGGAACCACCTTAGCCCGGGCGAACAAAAATATCGATGTAACGTGTAGAAGGTGCCATGCCCAACCGGAAACCTTGGGGCATGTGCTATGGTTATGCCAGTTCACAAAGGGCCTTCGCATTAAAAGGCACGATGAAGTTAAAAACTTTGTAGCCAATAAACTAAGAAAGCGAGATGAGGTATTTGTTGAGCCAACAATAATGGTGAGGGGTAATCGTTACAAGCCGGATCTCGTAGTCAAAAACGAGCAACGGCTTTACGTGGTCGACGTTACAGTCCGCTACGAGAATAGAGATTACCTCCTGAAACCGTACAAAGAAAAGGTTGACAAATACCTCCCATGTTTGGAACACCTTAAATCAATATATGGCTCGAAAGAAGGACGAATAATACCAGTAGTGCTTGGTAGTAGAGGGACTGTTACTATAAAAACCAAGGAAAGTTCATACGAACTGGGATTAAATAACAATAAAATTAAGACAATAGTAATACACGTGCTTAGGAGCTTCATTGTAATTGGCAACATATTTTTAGATGGTTAAAATTGTTTTCAACCTAACTTATTAAATTATTTATTTATTTCTGTATTTATTTATATGCTGTTTAATTTAATTTGTGTTTATTTATTATAATGGAATTGTACATATTGAATATTGACTATTGTCAGTTTTAAGAAATTATAAGTCCCTACGAGGGGACACCTCGGAAGAATGGAGCCTCATTAAGAGGCTCCACAGGTTTTAGGCTGACAAGCAACATGCCGCCTTCAAACGGTGTATTGGGAAGCCTCGGAGAGTCATAGGTGCTCAGGGACAGGGGAGATTTCGGCCTTGTCTGCCCAAGTTGCACTCCTACATCCCTATGGTACTGGTATGGGTAATATGTGCGTCGTGTTGGCATGAGGTATTGTCCCCCGGACGCAGCGCCCATGACGCGGAGTGCGACGACGAAGGAGCGGAAGACTAATTTCAATAATCGGCTTGCCGATTCAACGGTTTTGAATATGTTTCAAACCGTGAAGTTGAGAACTACCATCATCGTCATAATAAGGAACCCATTACTTTGGTGGTTTATGATGACGAAGAGGCCTTACTGGTTTATGAATTGGATATGATCGGATTAAGTCTTAAGGAGCAGAATAATTTAAATTCGCTAGGATAAGTAATAGAAATTCAGCCTCGGACGCGGTGCCTCTCGGTCTCTCGACTTATCTATTTATTTATTTACATAATAAAGAGCTATTAATAAGGGAAGAGCGTACCTTAGGATGTTGTGATTATTGATGACTGCCTAGGGTCATGCGATAGAGGATCGGATGTCTGTAATGTATGAGTTTTAGTGAAATGGATTAAATTGCTTACCTACTCATTTATTTGATGATTAGTTATTGATACGACAAGGTACTTACTTCCATGAGGTAATGATAAATCTGATGATGGCTTTGTCATGCGAAAGAAGTCTTGATGCCTGAGGTTGCGCTAACCTAACGATGACCTGGTCTCATAATGATTGTTTCGACCATTCGCGGGGAGACGCGATCGCGAGAAAGCACGTCAACGGGAGTCGTAAATTCCCGTTACGATTGGATAATCGACGTCACGAAATGATCGATCCCCTATTTCGGTTAGGATAATAGAGGTAGTTAAATTGAATATGACACTGATGTAACAAGTTATAAATCACAATTTATTCCAACAACTTTGTAAAGAAGATAGTTACGCTGGTGCGTATGTATAAGATAAGTAAGTAACTGATCTACGGGTGTAAACCCGCTCAAAAGGTTGTTGACTGTTTGAAAGATGGAAAGTCAGTGAAGTTTGGTGACGATGATGTGGCGGAGGAAAGCTAAGGACGGGTGTGTCTAGTGCACGGGACCATCGGATTTGTTGATGACGATTTTGGCTAAGAGAGTGAGGGAAATAGGCTTCGTTGTTAATTGGTTATTTACTATGGTGGTGGGTGAAGAAGGATGCTAACCGCCCTCGAGATAAAGTTGTTAGTGAGAGACCTAATACGCGAGAAAAGGCAACTGTCCCGTGTCAACGTGTGGTGAACAATAAACTTTGGGAAACAATTCAGTGAAAAAATATCTGTTCGGTCTGAAGGACCTCAACTAGAAAATTTCTAAGATTTATGGAGGGTACTTGAGACTACTGATGGGACGCAGTAAGGATCCTGAAGACATCTGGCTGCCATCTTGCCCGCGGTGTGTGGCCTGGTTTAGGTAGAGTGTCGCCTGACGTAACAGTATGAATTATTAATAAGTGCATAGACATAAATAAGTACATGAATATGTGGTCAAATACATTAGAGGATAATTATGAAAGAATGTAATATATGTATATGTCCGAGATGAAAGGACATCGAAGCCCCCCCCCCCGTAGGAACTTCAGGATAATCCCCTAACATTGTAATCTAGAGTCTGCTATAGTTGTAATTAAACAATCGTAATTATTCAATCCGATTAGTGACAGTGAGCTGTGGCTCGAGGCGACAGTCTGTCGCCCAACGTAGCCGCGGTCAATGGGACGGGCGCTTCGTCTACTAAAGGTGTGGAGTGATAATATGACCCTCATTAAAGGAAATACCCATAGAGGTACCTGACAGTAAAACATACCAACGGTTCCTTCGGACAATGAATACCAGATGTTGAGGCACTTACACAGCACAAGTTCAGACGAACCTGAACTGCGTTTGCAAAAAACACGGTTCGGTTGGGTAATCGGGGCGAGTCCAACGTCCCAAACCGCGATAAATACGGTCCACGCAACCACAACGGCTTTGCAAGGGGATCTCGCGCGGTTTTGGGAGATCGACGAGGGACTGGCCACTACTCATCTTTCGGAATCTGAACGACTATGTGAGGAACATTTCCGAAACCATGTCCGACGAACCAAGGAAGGCAGATACGTCGTTGCATTACCATTCAACGAAAAACTTTCGTCACTAGCATCATCGAAGGCCGCTGCAATGAGCAGGCTCGCCTCTCTTCATCGTCGATTCCAACGCGATAACCAGTATGAAACCGCGTATAGTACGCTGATCCAAGAATATTTAGACTTGGGTCACATGACGAAGATCAACACGGATCAGTCCACCGACCATGGGTATTATCTATCACATCACGGCGTGATCAAGGAGTCGAGCGACACCACCAAACTCTGGGTTGTATTCGACGGATCAGCATCAAGCACCACTGGAGTTTCCTTAAACGATGCCCTTCATACTGGCCCGAAACTACAAGAGGACTTGAGAAACATCTTATTGAGATTCCGGTCATTTCAATATGTCCTTACCGGCGATATCGAAAAAATGTATCGGCAATTCATCATACGTCCAGAAGATCGTACTTATCCAAAAATTTTGTGGCGCGCCGATGACGGAGAGATCGAAACTTACTGACTCAATACCGTAACGTTCGGTCTATCCGCAGCACCGCATCTAGCCATTCGATGTCTTAAGCAATTGACAGAAGACGAGGGACCTCTATTTCCGATAGCAGCGCAGATCCTGCAGCGAGACTTCTATGTCAACGATGCGTTGACCGGAGCCGATACGAAGGACGAATCCCTATCAGTGAGGAATGACCTAACTGTTAGGGAAGTGATACATTTACACTGTACATGAGAGTGTGTGTGTAAGGGTTAGAGGGCGTCAAGGTCTTAGTGGAGACAAAAGACTGTTGCCAGATGTTAGAAGAATCTAGTATAGTCGGTTGGCGACAAGCGTGCGTGCAAGACGTTCTTCAAAGTGTAATATAGATGTATAACTGTAGTGTGTGAAATATAGTCAATAATTTGTATTCCCAAATCCTCGAATTTCCTTAATATGGTAGCAGAGCGTGGTTACTAGTTTTGCAAGATATTTAGTGCGTGGTTACGATCTTGCGAGTAAGTTTTCAGTAAAGAAAAAAAAAACTTTCAGAGAAAAAAAAAAATATACTTCGAGCACGTAGGAACGCTTGAGTAAGAAAAGAAAAAAAAGAAGAATCAATTAAAATGGAGAGATCGGAAATCATGATACCTATATTCGATGGTGAGGATTATGGAATGTGGAAGCAAAGAATCACGATGTTTCTCAAATATAAGGAATGCGAGGCTGTTACAACTAGAATGAAGAACGAAAAAGACGATGAAGACTGGGACAAAAAGGATTTGAAGGCGATAAATATAATTTATAGTGCAATATCGAACAGACAATTGGAGTATGTTAGGGAAGGAAAAACGGCGTATGATATAATAAAAAGGTTCGATGAAATGTACTTGAAAGAGTCGACGGCACTGCAGATCGTATGCAGAAGGAGATTGGAAAACATAAGACTGGAGAACTACAGTGATTCAGCATCATTCTTTAACGATTTTGAAAAATTAATCAATGAATTAAACAGTGTGGGCGCACAAGTAAGTGAGAGGGAAAAGCTGAATTACATGCTGAATACATTACCCGAAGAATACAGCTACATAGCGGACATAATAGACGCATTGAAAGAAGAGGATCAAACGGTAGCGTATGTGAAAAATAAAATAGAGATAGCAGAGAAGAACAATAAATCCAATCGAGGAGAAAGGCAAACCAACGCCTTTTCTGCAAAAAAGGAAGGATGCTTCAGATGTGGAAGATTAGGACACTTTGCGAGAGAGTGTCAAAATGGCGTCCAAGCGGGAAGCAGTAACGGCTATTGGCATGGGCCAACACGTGGTCGAAGCAGAGGAAGAGGGAACAAAGGCAATACGAGCAGGGGACGTGGAAACTTTCATCGTCAATCAACAACCGGCACGGGCGAGCATGGAAACTCAAGAGCAGGCATATGGACAGCAACGGCGCACGCAGCAAACAGCAGTGAGACGAATGAAATAAGTAAAAACGAAATAGTGTGGCTATTAGATAGCGGTTGTACCGATCACATAATTAATAATATAAATTATTTCGATAAATCTATCGACCTAAAAGAACCGGTAAATATATATTTAGGCGATAATAGACCGATAAAAGCGACAAAAGTTGGGAATGTTATAAGTTATTTTGAAGCATTCGGAAAACAAAATGAAATAAATATGAGGAAAGTATTTTACGCGAAAGAAATGTCCGCAAATTTGATTAGTTTAGGTAAACTAACAGACAATAAGAATACGGTTATTTCCAAAGGAAATATTGCGAAAGTAATAGATGAGGATAATATATTTACAGCTGTAGCGTTCAAAGAGAATGGGACATATAGAATAAAAAGTATATTGAAAGGGAAGAAGCACTTAGTAAACAGCGCCGAACGTAGTGGTATGAGTAAAAAGGAAAGATGGCATAAATATTAAATACTTGGCGTAAATTTATGGCGTAAATTTTAAATACTTAAAGATTTTGGGTAAAGAGCAGCTAGTGACTGGCATACCGAATGAATTTGAAAAGGAACTTTTGAAATGTAGGGTGTGTATAGAAAGCAAAATGCATAACTTACCTTTCAAAAATAATCGAACTAAGGCTAGGGAAATAATGGAAATTATTCATACGGACGTATGTGGTCCCTTTAAGACTACCGGATTCAATGGAGAAAAATATTTTATTTCATTTATCGATGATTATAGTAAAATAACTAGGATCTATTGTATAAAATCAAAAGATGAGGTCTTTGATTCTTTCGTACAGTTCGTAAATGAAGCCGAAAATTTAACGGGCAAGAGGTTAAAAATATTAAGATGCGATAATGGCAAAGAATATTTAAATAATCGAATTTATAAATTTGCTAGGGATAAAGGTATAAGAATAAATAATTGCCCAACATACGTACATGAATTAAACGGGACAGCGGAAAGGTATAATAGAACAGTGATGGATATGGCGCGGTGCTTGTTAGCGGAAGCGAAAGTACATAAAAGGTACTGGCCGGAAATAGTTTGTACAGCGGTATACTTGAAAAATCGAATATTAGCGAATACTATAGAGAGAAAGACACCTTTTGAAATATTCTTCGGGAGTAAACCAAGTGTTAAAAATCTACATCTATATGGAAGTAAAGTTTTTGTAAGAAGGCCAGAACAAAAAAGAGTTTCCAAATGGGACAAGAAGGCAGATATGGGAATTCTATTAGGATATAGTGAAGTAGGATACAGAGTCTTATTAGGTGGGAAAATAACAATAGCTAGACATGTAGAGGTCATAGAGACAGACACTAAATGTATCGGTTTTGAGGAAAATTCATTAGAGGCAGATAGAAATGATAGCGAAGATAACTATTCATTGGATGGTATGGATAAGGAAGAGTTAGAAGGTAGGAAAGATGAAAATAATAGTAGTATTGAAAGCTCAAACACTCCTAGGAGATCTACACGTATTAAGAAAACTCCAGTAAGGTATCCAGAAAAGGAAAATATTTGCGAGATTCATGCAAATTATTGTAAAGTAGATATCCCTCGTACATTTGAGGAGGCGATTTGTTGCGAAAATAATGAAGTTTGGAAACAGGCTATGGATAAGGAAATAGAATGTCTCTATAAGAATAAAACTTGGAAATTGGTAGAAAGGGTAAAATGCAAAGAAGTATTATATGTAAAATGGGTTTACACGAAAAAATCAGAGGACAGGTATAAGGCTAGATTAGTGGTAAGGGGATTTCAACAAAGAAACGTAGCCGATGACATATATTCTCCAGTGGCGAGTAATCAGACCTTTAAGATATTGGTATCATATTGTTGTCAAAATGGATTAATAATTGAGCAAATGGATGTAGAAACTGCCTTTTTAAATGGTGAAGTAACCTCGGAGGTATATGTAAATCAACCAAAGGGATATGCGGACGGAACGAATAGAGTTTGTAAATTATCGAAAGCGCTTTATGGGTTAAAAGAAAGTCCGAGGGACTGGTATGAGTGTTTTGATAAGTATGTGACGAGATTAGGTTTTAAGAAGAACAATATAGAGCTGTGCCTATATACTTATGGAGAGGGAGAAAATGTTGTTCATTTGTTAATATACGTAGACGATTTGTTGATTTGTAGTAAAAACAAAGGGAAGATACAAAGTGTAAAAAAATTATTTACTGATAAATTTGAAATGAAAGATTTAGGTGAAGTAAAAGAATATCTTGGAATAAATATAGAGTATGATTATTTATAAAATGAAATGAGATTAAGTCAAAAGAAATACATAGAATCATTAGCAAACAAATATAAATTACATAATAGCAAATTGTACTGTACACCTATGCAGACCAACTTAAAAATTGAAAAAGCTGAGATAAATAGAGAGGACATTGGATACAAGAATTTAATTGGCGCATTGCTGTATATTAGTGTAAATACCAGACCCGATATAAGTTATAGTGTGAATTATCTGAGTAGATTTCAAGATTGTTGTAACGAGACACATTTTAAATATGCCTTGCGAATATTGAAATATTTGTACCGGACTAGAGATTTAGGGCTACATTATAAAAGAAATGAAAAGTGCGAAACGATAGATTGTTATGTGGACGCTGATTGGGCAGGAGATCATATAGATAGGAAATCGACTTCTGGGTATGTAATTAGATTGTATGGAAATGTAATTGGATGGAAGTCTAAAAAACAAAGGTGTGTGACAAAAGCCTCGACGTATGCAGAGTATGTAGCTCTATCGGAAGCGGTGAGCGAAGTAATGACTATCAGAGAACTAATGAAAATCTTCGATGTAAATGTAGACGATAACCCTGTAAAAATCTATGAGGATATCTCTGGAGTAATGAGTATAGCTAAATACGGAACTTTTACAAAAAATTCTAAACACATTGAAGTTCATTACCACTACGTTCACGAGTACGTAAAGGAAAATAAGATAAACATAATAAAAGTAAGTACAGAAGAAAACACTGCGGATATTTTTACGAAGGCACTGTGTAGAGAGAAATTTGAAAGGCTTAGGTCATGGATGAATGTAAAATAAGAGAAATGTAAATAAAGCGATAAATGTTAAATATTTTGTTAATTCGACAAGTATGTAAATAAAATTAAGTGTACAGTATAAATGTAAGGAGGCGTGTTAGGGAAGTGATACATTTACACTGTACATGAGAGTATGTGTGTAAGGGTTAGAGGGCGTCAAGGTCTTAGTGGAGACAAAAGACTGTTGCCAGATGTTAGAAGAATCTAGGATAGTCGGTTGGCGACAAGCGTGCGTGCAAGACGTTCTTCAGAGTGTAATATAGATGTATAACTGTAGTGTGTGAAATGTAGTCAATAATTTGTATTCCCAAATCCTCGAATTTCCTTAACACTAACGAAACTACTCAAGCTAGCCGGCCTAAATATCCGCAAATGGACATCAAACGACCGGGATCTGTAACGAGGATTACCTGAGGAAGACATCAACAAGACATTACATCTCGCAGAGTCCTCAACATTAAAAACACTCGGCGTCTTTTGAGATTCAGCAGACGATTCCATTCTATATTCTGTCAAGACGATCAGCGACACTTCCAGAGTCACAAAACGATCAATCAGTCCGGTCATCGCACAAATTTATGATCCACTGGGATTGTTCGCTCCGGTAATCGTCCGAGCAAAAATGCTTTTGCAACAAGTCTGGACATTGAATGTAGATTGGGACGAATCTCTTCCAACAGACTTACATACAGAATGGATCAGCTACCACACACAATTGCCGTTGCTAAATGCTGTAAGATTCCCACGGAAGCCCATCATAGAATCCGTAACGAAAATTGAACTACACGGATTCTGTGACGCTAGCGAAAGGGCATATGGAGCGTGCGTATACATGCGAACGACGGACCAAAAAAACAATATTTGGACTCGACTCCTCACGGCGCGATCGAAGGTAGCGCCGCTCAAATCGCTCACCATACCACGTCTCGAATTAAGCGGGGCACTTATTCTGACCTCCCTGATTTCGTCAATACAACAGGCCCTGACGACCAAGATATCGCGGATCGTATACTGGACTGATTCCACCATCGTGCTCCATTGGATCAGGTCTTCGCCGCACACCTTAAAAACATTTGTGGCGAATCGAGTGGCCGAGATACAGACCAAGACCAACATCACCGACTGGCGTTATGTGCCTACCGATGATAACCCAGCGGATCTCATCTCCCGAGGTCAGACGCCCAAGGAATTCCTATGTCCGTCTATTTGGAAAAACGGGCCAAGTTGGCTCCTGCAGAGCGAAAACCATTGGCCGATCTGGAGCCCGACACCGTTGGTCAACATCCTGGAACAAAAAAGGACGATCTGTCTAACAACGAATATCAACGACAACACACTCCTGCACCGATATTCGTCCTGGACAAGACTAATAAGAATCGTCGCTTGGTGTCTTCGATGGAGACATAACCAACACCGATCTGCCCATCTCACAACAGACGAATTACCTGCGGCGCACAACAGATTAATGAAGATAATACAATCCAGTCATTTCGCAACAGAAATTCGGACACTCCAGAAAAATCGAAGCAAGGACGTTGGAGGAAAACTACAGCCATTAAATCCCTTCCTCGACGAAGAGGGGATACTACGAGTCGGAGGACGACTAACCAACTCCGCTATACCCTTCAACCAAAAACATCCATTTATTTTGCCGAAATTCACTGTAACAGAGCACCTTATAGAGCAAGAACACCGGAACAACCATCACACAGGGATACAAGCTACGCTATACGCGGTGAGACTGCGCTATTGGCCGATCGACGGCCGTAGCCAAGTGCGGCGCACTCTCAGAAGGTGCGTCCGCTGCTGCAGAGCTAACCCTCCACCAGTGGAATACTTGATGGGTGATTTACCAGAGGCGCGTATTACCGAATCGCGTCCGTTCACGAACGTCGGAATCGACTACTGCGGCCCATTCTATATCAAGGAGAGGAGGGATCGCAACCGACGTAAAATCAAAACATACACTGTCATATTCGTTTGTCTGGCAACAAAGGCGAGGCATCTCGCGGCGAGGATACTGCGCACCCATCCTTACCGACAATGGCACCAATTTCGTCGGGGCTAACCGCGAGCTGCAAGAACTCCGGACCCTATTGCAGTCCGACGACCACCAGGAGAGGGTACAGAATTTTCTCGCCGACCGACAGATACAATGGCGTTTCAATCCTCCGAACCCACATTTTGGCGGTTTATGAGAAGCCGCGGTGAAAGCTTTCAAACGCCATCTCATCCGCGTCGTCGGCACGGAGCTCTTGACCTTTGAGCACCTCAACACCCTTGTGATTGAAATTGAAGCCATTCTTAACCCACGCCCACTGACTCCCATATCATCCGATCCGAAAGATCCTCCTGTCCTCACTCCCGGTCATTTTCTAATCGGTGATACACTAACAAGTCTACGGGAACATGATAAGGGCAAACATAACATTCGTGAAGGCACCGTAGTAATCCTCAGGGAGGATAACATGCCATCTATGCAATGGCGTTTGGGCCGCGTAATCAAGGTCCATCCAGGAGTCGATGGAATCATCCGGACCGCTATCGTGCAGACGGCAACAAGCATCCTGGACCGTGGTGTCAAAAGACTGGTCCCCTTACCCATTCAACCAGATCCAGACGAACTTCCACACGGAGCGAAGGAATTCACCAACGACGCACCTGACTCCACAGCCAGAATTTGATCGGTGCCCTCTCAACGGAGGGAGGATGTTACATCGCCTGAGACATCTGCACGCCAGCCCTCGCGATCGGACAGCCAACGGCCTGCGTCATTCCGACCCTCAATAAACCTAAGGACCCACCATAACTTTCACTTCCCTGTATTGTGTCAACATGTGTCTTCAGTCAATCCATTTGTGCTGAAGAATTTCTTAAGCCTAAAAATATTTTCGAAACACATCCGGTTTTTAGAGCGGTCCTTGGGTTTATTAGGCGCACTTAAAAACACGGAGAAAGCGGGTACGCACCTATTAGGAAAAACCGAATAGCTATCTAACAAAACAAGCTGGTTTTTCCCATGAACAAGGTCATCTGCCAACCACGATGGTAGGAGGCTTCCTACTCATCCCATCAAGCATTAGTGTAGGTCATGACCAATCGACACCGCGGATCGTTACTCTCACTATTCCTACCGAAAAGTGTGAACAACGAATCCGCGTTCTTCAGGCAAAGGGGCACACCCACACCGAACTTTCTTCCGTATTAGCGTAAGAGCGGCAAATCAGTCTTAATCTAACGCCTAACGTTTAAGTCTAAACACAATGCTAGAGGAGCGTAATTCACGGAAACTATCTAAGTCGGTTCTCGGTATTGTCGAACATCCATCTCCTCTACTAAATATATTGTAGTGCTACGTCCACTAGTACATTAAATTCAATTATAGGAGCCCTGCTCTAGCGTGCATATCTATCTTATCTTCGTGCGATAAGTTGTTATCTATTTATATCTACTCAACAGTGTAATCTAAGTGTTGGAAATATATAACTTATAATTCTGTGAATCACAGTGTTATACAAACTGAATCACCCCTATTATCGCAACGGAAATCAGGGGATCGATCAATTCGTGGTGTCGATTGCTATAATCTTAACGGGAATTTACGACTCCCGTTGACGTCTCTCCTCGCGATTGCGCCTCCCCGCGATTGGTGGAAACTACAGACTCGATCGCGAGCAGGGCAATACATTCCGATCTATCAGTTAGCAACCAGTTATCAATCAGTTATCAGTTAGTCGCGCGAAACAGTATCTAACAGTATCTACAGTATCTTGAGCATTAACGAGTATTAATCCGCGATTTCATTTTGCAATTTATACTTTGTACTAACGACTCACGTATACAGGCTGTACATTAATTTATCATTTTAAATACAGGGTGGTTGGTAACTGGTGGTACAAACGGAAAGGGGGTGATTCTACGCGAAGAAAGAAGTCGAAAATATACAATAAAAATTTTTTTCTTAATTTTTTTAAAAATCTACTGTGAGGTTCGTTATAACGAGACGTGATAAAGTGCACGCGTACCGAGCGAAAATTCAAAGTCGATTTTCTCGAAAATAAAGTCTCAAACGAAAAATTTTTATTGTATATTTTCAACTTCTTTTTTCGCGTAGGATCACCCCCTCGACGCTTGTACCACCAGTTACCAACTGTATATTCGACGGTTTCAACAACGAGCAGTCTCGTCCTTTAAACCTCACGTACCAACTATTTTCTACACATAAACATCTACACGTGTATCTTGTTTTATGTAACGCTCGATGGATTTATTCAAAGTTTCTGTTAAGTTTCTACAAACATTCAATTAACAAAAACGTCGAGTTAATTTTTTAACCTTAGAGGTTTTTATCTAACACGTGTTCCTATAGAAATCATTCGATCACGTGTGTCTGTAGGATATAATATTATTCGTATCTATTTTACTATCATGTAGTATAATGCATTTTCTAATAACACAGCACTACATGTTTTAAAATAACGAAGTACTGTTTGGTTCGAAACAACGTATGACTATGTATATCGAAATAATTGTTACGACCGTTTGCGGAGAGACGCAGTCGCGAGGAAAACGCGTCAGCGAGAGGCGTAAATTCTCGCTACGATTCGGACAATCAACGCCGCGAATTAATCGTTCCCCTGTTTCGATTAAGATAACAGAGGTGGTTAGAATGAGTTTAACATTGAATTAACAGGGTTAACATAAACTTGTATATTTGACAATATTTAAAAATAACATTATGAACACGCCACAAATTATTTAACGATTATACAATTAATTTGTTAATAATTCGACCCGCCTTTATAATATTTCTTGATACATTCGTTAGACTAAGCGACTTTAATTTTACTCGTCTGAACTTCTCGATGCATTCCTTTTGAATCCTCAAATGATACTGATGCCCTTCGATTTTTTCTTTGTCTTCTATGGGAGACGACCCCCACTGCGCTCGGGTCACGCCACCGTTCGCGCCTATGCTCATGCAACGTCAATTCACATCAGAGATCAGGCCACACACCGCGGGCAGGATGGCGCCCAGATGTCTGCACACCCTTGGCATGTACCCTCAATAGTCCTAAGTACCTATCACAGGTCTTGGAATTTTCATAGTTAAGGTCCTTCAGACCAAGCGAGTATCTCTCGTCTTAGGTTTCCTTTTACGTTTATTGTATACTACGGGTTAACACGGAAAGTTAGTTTTCCTTACGTCTGGTATGTTCCGTTAACAACTTTCGCACGAGGGTGGCAAAGAAACTTCCTGGCCCACCAACCGTCTTATTAACCAATCGGAGACGGTGTCTACTACCCTCACTTCCCTAACCAAAATTGTCATTAACAAATCCGATAGTCCCGTGTCCTTAGACACACCCACCCACATTTATTCTGTATCCTTAGAATAGTCAATATATCTTTACCGGTCTCTACCCTAATAACAGTCGCGTACTTAACGTATCAGTGTAACTAGGTTTCACATAACGTGGTTGGAGTGAATCGTGATTTATGTGTGTTAATTCAGTGTGTATTGCATTGTGATTGCTGAATTCATAATAAAGTTTAATTAAAACAAAATTAATAGTTGTGTTACGACTCAGCTATTTCATTTTATCATCCAATCCTCAAGTTTACGTGACACTCACGTATGTCACCTTCTTTGTGTAGATGAAATAACGGACCGAAGACGAATCGACGTTTCTAGAACTATGCGCTTGTCACGTAAAATAAAAAAAGGAAATCTCAGATGAAAAGGAAGATAAAATATAAAAAAATAAAAAGAGAATTTATTTTTAAACACTTGTGTAATATCGGAAAATAAGGATAGAAATTTTTTCCCGATTACTTGCAACTTATTAATATTAAATTGAATATACATATATAAATTGGACAGGAAACGATATTTATTTAACGGAAACTAAATGCAATACTCGTATCTATATCAAATAACTTTACAGTTATTTGACCACTCTCGTCACAACGAATCTAACACACACACACTCTCTCTCTAACAACTCTATCAATTCTCACAACTCTACTCTTCGACGACTCGATACCTCTAACGACTCTACTCTTCGACGACTCAATTAGCTCTGATTCTCGCAACACGCACACTTTTCGACTCGCCTTGCGTAGCGAAACCGTCCTTCTTCTAACGTTGTCTATTGTTTCCCTCATACCTATGTAAGAACTACCAACTACGTGCCTTTAGTCACGTAGGCACTCTTAAATGTAAACGAACCACAGAAACACGACGTACACAGTTTTTCTACTTTCAGCTGATTTCTAATTCGAATTACTTTACGATATTGCACTTGGTTTACACTAATTACTGGTTCTGAACTCCAGCCGTGACTTTCGAAGACTGAAGCTCTTACAATTTAACTTTCGATTGGATCTGTTTCTTTTTTCTTCGTCCCTCAATAACCCCACTATCCGCGCGTTTGTTAGGCGTCCGCAACCATTGCCACGTACGCCTTCTTCTAGAACATTCGGCGGAAGGACCGTTGGGATATCGATGGCTCATTAGGCACTTCGGCGATATGCGTTGTCGCCGAATAATACAGCGCCAAGAACATCGGAAAACCATACTATTATACATATCCAGATAACTTCGAGCTACATCTTTGCGTGCAAAACGTTTACCAGCAATATCAATTTTAAAACACGAATATACGATTACTACAAGTTCCACTTTAACATATTTTGATTTTAAACAACGTTATATCGCAGCTTCTCTTTTGGAAATTAACAATATATTTATTTTTATTATACATTAATCCCAATTAACATTAGTTCTCAAGTCTCAATTTTATAGCGTTTAATGTTATTCACGATTGCAAGTGATTTCGTCAATAATTTTTGTAAACATCGATCTGGCTTAACCTAGGGACTAATGACATCGCCTAGTTTACAACCAATTACACGCTTTTCTTTTTAATTTGTTGATCGAATTGCTGGACAACGATAGAAAAATTCACTCGTTCGTTTTATTGATCGACTGCAAGATTCAATTTGAACAATCTTAATGTACCTAACATAATTTTCAAATCAACTACGTTCATTTACAATTAGTGTAAGTATTTATAAATAATTTTTTAATGGGTTATAAACGTTTGATTTTCTCTCTGTGCTTTTGTTGAAAATTGTGGATCTTTGAGGCCGAAATAATGTTATAGGAACACTAAATTTATACTGAGGATTAATATTAAAATAATGAAATATTTATTTCATGAACGATTCTTTATATGTTCATCGATACACACTTGCACGCGTCTCAGCACTTTCTTCTATATCCGACTGTTAACTGACTCTTAAACGACTCTTAACAGACTGAAGAGTTTACATTCCTTTGTTTTCGAGACGCTTCGGACACACACTTCCACACACTGATATTCACATACAAGTATCTCTATTACGCCTTTAACCTAGTCCAGCACAGAAAATTGTACATATCTCATTACACCCCCTTAATTTTTTGTGCTGCATATTCATTTCCTTTTATAAATCAATCAAACTATTCTTAAAAATAATCTAAAATTTTCAAATTTCTTCCTCCCTAGAGCCTTCGTTAAAATATGAGCTACGTTATTTTCTGAATCTACTTTTATAATGTCAGTCTCTTTATTTTCGTAACTTTCATTCACAAAATCGAAGTGAACTTCAATGTACTTAAAATTTGTTGTTAAGTTTCCAAATGTTGATATCGCAATCGTTCCAGAATTCTCTTCGTAAATTTTTATTGGTGTCTCGATCATTATTTTGAAATCTTTCAACAATTTTTTTACAAATTTAATTTCGCTCACAGCTTTCGATAAAGCTACATACTCGGCGGTTGTTAATGATTTTGTCACGCCACTTTGCTTTCTCGATTTCCAGTAAATTGCGTTTCCGAAAAATCTTATGATAAATGATTTTCTATCTACTTTATCTCCAGCCCAATCAGCATCAACAAAACAATCAATAACTTCAGCATTCAAATTTCTTCTATAAGTTAATTTTAATTTCCTAGTTAAATATAAGTATTTCAAAATTCTCAATGCATATTTATAGTGTGTCTCGTTGTAACTGTTTTGAAATCGACATAAATAGTTTACACTATAGCTAACGTCCAATCTTGTTCTAGTACTAATATCTAATAAAGCTCCTATGAGATTTCTATATCTTATATAGTCTGAGGCTGATTGTGCGGGTTCTAAACTTAAGTTTTGTTCCATTGCTGTAAAATATAGTTTACTATTTTCTATATTATATTGCCTTGCTAATGACTCCATATAACTACTCTGATCCAATTTCATCTCACACTTCTTATTATCGTACTCAATGTTTATTCCTAAGTAAGTCCTTACTTCACCTAAGTCCTTCATCGCAAATTGGTTTGACAATTTGTTTTTAATTTCATCGATTTTTCTTTTGTTTTCTCCACATATTAATAAGTCGTCTACGAATAGAATTAAATATATAACATCATCGCTCTCATACTTCATATACAGACAATAATCACACTTACTCCTTTGAAATCCTAATTTTTTCATATACATTCATACCAAGCTCTTGAACTTTCACGCAATCCATATAACGCTTTTGGTAATTTACACACTTTCCCGCTTTTATCATCATGACCTATAGGTTGTTTTACAAATACTTCCGATTTTATAGTTCCGTTTAGGAATGCTGTTTCTACATCCATTTGCATAATCGTCAAACCATATTGACAACAATAAGATAGTAATAACGTTTGCATTTTTGCCACTGGAGAGTATAAATCTTCCAGTACTTCCTTTTGTTGGAAGCCTCGAACAACTAGTCGCGCTTTCTTACGATTATCAGATTTATCCGTATATACCCATTTCAAGTCTAATACTTTTTTGTCTTTTGGTTTCTCTACTAATTGCCAGGTCTTATTTTTTATTAAACTATTCATTTCTCGTTCCATTGCTTCTTTCCATGAACCGCTGCCATCTCCACTTAAAGCTCCTTCATAGGTTTGAGGACTGCCTACGCTAACTACATTCACATACATGAAATATGAGCTCGTTTGGCCATATCTTTGAGGTTTCTTTCTTTCCCGTCCTGACATTCTCAAATTATTTCCTGTATTTGTCATTTTTCCCACAATTTGAGCGTGAGATTCTTGCCTTTCAAAGTAATTACTTATTTTATATAAACCATGATCTTTGAATGCGATCCCTATCAACTTTCTGTATTTGTTATATATCTTTGAAATATTTCCTGAGACTATCTTATTTTCATTCGTTACTCTCGCATAGCTGACCAAATTATTATCCATTTTTTTCATATAAAATACATTAGACATTGTAAATTTAATCCTTCTTTTGTTTACTTCAAAATAAGTTAAAATTTTTCCGACTTTTGTTGCTTTTAGAATTCTACCGTCTCCTGCCTTTACATTTATCGGGTTTTTAAATTTTCGTATTCAACAAAATAAGAGTCATCATTTACAATGTGATCTGAACATCCACTATCCAATATCCAATCTATTTTTCGCGTATCGCTAGTATATACCGTAATTTCATTCTTACTATTTTCGCGCTCTACTCTCGTTAGGAAAGATCCAATTTCTTGGTCGTCATAGCCCTTGTAGCGTAAAAATTAAGATAAAAACAAGAAACTTGTCAATTTCCGAACAGGAGGTCGAGTTCTTTTATTTTTACTCAATTTGTACAGTATTATTTTCGGTTCGCGATGATACACTTTTGATTCTTGGGCTAGTTGAGAATTTTTTCAGACTGACTGGATAATTTTGAAGGGAGCATTTATATTCTTTTATTCGTTGGAGTGGGAGAAGGCTTTGCTCGTACTTATCATATATTTCGGAGAACGGCTAGAATGACCGAATGCCACCCAGGCGGCTGAGAACGGATGCTGACCGGACGGTCACACGTGATAAGGCGCTCGGAATTTTGGTTTATCATATGGCTGCTCGAATTTCACCTGTGACACGCTCGTTTCCCGCAAGGAGGATTCGCTTTTGCGAGTCTATGGGGGCTGGCAAACCCACGTTCCCGCAGCCAGGGAGGACCGTCGGGACAAGCGTCCCGTTTACGTGAGTCCTCTATGTACACCGCAAGGAAGGTTGCTGTGGTGTAAGACTAAGTCTTCCCCACGGAGCCTTGGGTAGTAGCGCACCTACGATCCTGAAGCCAAGGGTGAGACCGTCGGGAGAGCCGCCGAGGTACATTTCCTCAACTCCCGCTTACGTGAGTCTCATCTGGGTCTGACTGCACGGTGTGCAGGTAAACTGTGCAGCAGAGACGTGGCGGTACACACGCGCGGTCCCACCGTTGACAATGAACGGTACCACGGGCGGCCGAGTGTTAGCCCAGAGGGCGTAGCGAACCCTCGGCTCGGCCAATTATGGGTATGGACTCGTGGTGGCAGTGGTTGTGGCCAAATGCTGGCAAGAGGGCCGAGTTAAGGGGGACAAAGTCCTCCGAATGGCCTTCGGCGGGTGAGCAGCGTCCCACCTGCTCCGGATACCGTCCCGAGAAGACGGAAGGGCTTGGAAAGGGCCCCGTTCGACCTGAGACGAGAGAGCCTCCTGCGGGCGATTATTTGAGGTAAACCGGTACTGTGTACCGTGTGCGCTGGTTGGGCGTATCCTAACTCCGATGGCTTCTAGGGTTGCCCGGGTGCTGTATATGATATTAAATCTCAGGAAAGTACCCGACACCAGAAACCAGACTACATGTGACACTCTCGTTGTGTGAATAATTTGCGTCGTGTTGACTTGCCTTGTTGTAGCGTTGGCAGCCTCTGGTTTGTCCTCGTTGTCCATATCCTCGTCCTCTTTAGCCAAAACCTCGTCCGCCGCGACCTCTATTCTGCTGCGGCTGATACGCACCTCCTTGCCATTGCGCTCCTCCGTTCTTTCCGCCATTGTTTCCGCCTCTGCACGTGTTTGTACAATTTCTTACCACGTGGCCGTACTTTCCACAGCAATGGCACTTTATGTCCCTTTTTTCAGCTGTGAATACATTTGACCTTGTCCTATCACTTTCCCTCTTGCTACGCGTTTCCCACATTGTAATTTTATTTTTCAAAAATTCACATGTTCGATCACATTCCATCACTGAGTCGATTAAGTCACCAATATAGCTCTATAATTCTGGTAGTGTTCTCAGCATGTAGTCGAGTTTTTCACGTTCACGTTTTTTCAAATTCCGTGAAAAATGAATTTGATTCTTCAAAGTCTTTCAGCCTCATCATGTCTAAGTCTACTTTTTATACAAATTTGCAATGCTGTTGATTCCTTCATATACATTTCATCAAATTTATTCATTATTTTTAAAGCAGTGTCCTGATCACCAACAAATTCTAATTGTTCATTTGTTAAACTACCATAGATGTAGTTCATCGCCCATTGATTCTTTTCATCCCAGTTGTCTTGCGCATCCGTGTCCATCTTCTCTCGTGTAGCCGGTTCATAACATTTTTTACACTTTAAATACATTTTCGCGGAGGTTGTCGCCATCAGATGAAAAGAGAGTTTGAGTTTCGTTCTGGGACTACCGGTGGACTCGTCAATAAGGCTATGCCCGGTAGTCCCTGCCTTAGACGTAGAAGGAGTCTCGCTAGGTGCGGTATTTGTATCGTGCGCCCATATATTCGACCGCTAGCGAGATAGACAGACTCGTTGTCGTCGTAGCCCTCTGGTGTTGGCAGTTGGTACCCGCGGATCGCCCGGGAGGTGTTGCGCCGCGTTGATTCTTCGACCTGTCGTCGTCCTATTGATACCGAACCGCCACAACATTAATATTCTTTCTTCCACATTTTGTAATCACGGCCATCGAATACTTGAACCTTAATTTCGTCGTCCCTTGGAATCTTGATTCGTTTTTTTTATTTTCACCCTCTTTTTTGTTTTTCAAAAATAATTCTCTTTATTATTCAG
This sequence comes from Bombus bifarius, assembly GCF_011952205.1. Lineage (NCBI taxonomy): Eukaryota > Metazoa > Arthropoda > Insecta > Hymenoptera > Apidae > Bombus > Bombus bifarius. The sequence continues at coordinate 39,625 of NW_022885584.1, forward strand.
ATTCCTTTTATTTGTTCTGCCAACAGCCCTTCTATCTCTTAGAAGTTATTTCCAATTTTTTATCTTTCCTAAATCGACTTTTATACATTCACCCCCGGTTACACGTGATTCCTTAACATTGAATCTCAGCAACCACGATTTTTGCTACCATGTTGAGAATTGTGGATCTTTGAGGCCAAAATAATGTTATAGGAACACTAAGTCCAGCACAAAAAATTATAGATATCTTAACACCCCATTTTCTCTCCTGTTTCATTACTTCATTTATTCTCCGATCCGTATATTCATTCTTCTTTATGGCGCACGTAAGCCTCAAGTCATCCGCAAACGCAATGGCTTTTATTGCCACGTTATTTTTCTAGTAATTCGTCGTATACCAAGTTCCACAGGAATGGTCCCAGCACTAATCCCTGTGGTACTCTCGCAAACACCCCACTTTCCGCCGTGTCAAACTCATTGCTGACAATTACTTTTCTATCGGCCAAGTAGTTGTTCACTGGCTAGTGAAGGGTTTCTTATCTTGGCTGATAACGATCTTCTTATCATTTCTTTTCTTATACTCTCCCAGCCGAGAGTACTGAAAGCGTTCTTTATTATATCGAGCGTTACCAGCACGTAAATCTGCAACTGTTAGCAATTTTCATAACTTGAGTTATTGCGTCCACGCTGCTGCTTTTCCGTCGAAAGCCATATTGCTTCCTATGGAACGGATCGATGCTCATGCATCTCTCCATCAGCAATTTTAAGCATTTCTCCCATATCTTGCGTAGTGCTGGTAGTATGCTGATGGGTCTATACGCATTGGGTAATTTCGGATCTTTACCCGGCTTTGGCAGTAAAATCAACCTGCCTACTTTCCATCTATTTGGAATTTGCCCTGTTTCGGTGATCCCGTTTATCATTTCCGTTATTATGTCGCTCCTGCGATTTACAATTAACTTAATGATGTTATTCTGTCAATCCCTACCGCCTTCATAGAGTTAATTTATGCCATTTCTTTCACATCGTCCTTCTCTACTATTAAATCGTGTTCCTCATCGTCGATCGTGTCCATTACTACAATATCCTGCTGTAGCGGTCCTTGTGTCGTTATAAATAGCTCATTTATGATTGTCCTTACCCTACTAACCGGCATATCATCTGTCGGAAATTTATTCCTGCATCTTGCCATAACCGTACGGTATGGCTTTCCACAGGGATCTCTTTCTAAGACCTCACAAAATGCCGTTCACGCTCTCTTTTTGCTTTTGGCAATTTCGTACTTCATCTTCCTCCTCATTTCCTTGAATTCCTTTATAAGAACATCTATTGCTATATTCGCTTTTCTCTTCATTCTCGTTACGTTCCTTTTCGCTTTGATCACGTTTTTAGGTCACTAATTTCGTCGTCCCACCAATAGTTTCTGCATTTATTCTTCACCGCGCTACCTGTTTTTTTTTCAATTTTTCCTCACATGTTTTTCCTATGCACCTCCGTATTCTTTCCGCTCTGTCGACTACGTCAGTATTATTTACAATCTCGTCTGTCAACATTTCGTCCAATTTCTCTATAAACACATCAGGTTCGAGTTCCCTTGTGGATTACTTAAAATATTTCGACTTGCCGGTGCAAATATTAGTCTTAAATTAGTGTAAAACGTATCAATGGTCCGAGGGAGAATAAATACTTAAAATTTTGCTGCTCACATGTCTTACTATTTAACCGTACTATTACTATTGTACTATTTTATTTCAACATAGCTCTCCAGTTCGGTCCTATCAAGGAACTACCTAGGGCAGTGTAGCAACTAATGCTCCGCGTGATCTACTTCCGCGTCGCAATCGCAGCATTGGGAGTGAACCTCCTTGCTGAGCGTTCTAAGATACACGTTGAATATCCCGTGTCCGGTAAACAGTTGCATCGTACAATGATCAATATTTCTTTTGTACTTCTTAAACGCACAAGCGTCACCTATTAATTTCTTTGTCCCATTATCTTCTCTGCACACACTCCATTTACCCCTCCATATGTCGTCTATACTTTCTTCCACTGTCCTCCTCGTTTGCACAGAATTTTCAGCAATTCCTGCTCTAGATAGAATTTTCTCTAATTCCTGTTCTCATCATATTCTCGTTGATACATCTTCTTTAGTTCGTAGATCTCGGCCCGCAAACGCACAATTGGCATTGTGCCCGTCAATACGCACAGCGCTGCTTGCGACACAGTTCTGTAGACCGTAGACGATCCTATGAGTGCGATCCTTTCTGCCCTCTTCAAAATGTTTCTGTTATTCTTGGTCAACAGCGGTTTGACCCATACCGGCGACGCATAAAGCACCACTGGCTCCCATACTCCATAGTACAGCTTCCTGACTGAGCCAGTGGGACCGCTAACAATAGGCAGCAACGTCCTCAGCGCTCCCATAAGTACATTGGCCTTACCACAAACTTTCTCAAAGTGAGCCCCATACCTTCTGCCTTTATCCAACTGTACCCCAAGGTAATTGATCTCTTTCTTAGTTCTCAATGGGTGGTCCTTAATCTGAATATCCGTGACCTTGAGAATACATTTCCTGGTGAGCAGGATTATCTTCATCTTTTCGTATGCTATCACTAGTCCACTGTCGGCACACCACCTCGTCACCATATTCATTGCCCTGCCCAAGCTTATCCCGATCTCCTCCTGGCTGGCCATGTCAAGTATCAGTGCCAGATCGTCGGCAAGGGCAACCACATTCATACGAGGAATATTGAAGCTCCATCAGAAGGCCGTCGTAGACAAGATTCCAGAACAGGGGACCGAGCATGGAACCATGTGGGACACCCGCGTAAACGTTCCTCTTTAACGTCCCTCCGCTGTTACGGACTGCAATCTTCCTGTCTTCTACGCAGCTGCCTAGAAGACATAAAAGTTTCCTGGGCATTCCTCTACCCTCAGCCTCCAGATAAATCGTATTCCATCTTAGAGTATTGAACGCATTCTTGATGTCTACGGCTGCGATCACACATATCCGTTTTCTTCTCTTAGAGCTGTCCACCAATTCACCTACCCGGCGCAGTGCGTCCACCGTAGTCTTCCTCCTACGAAATCCAAGCTGATTTATATGGAAGTGGTCGAGCCCCAGCCTTTCCGCCATCAGATTCTTGAAAGTGTGTTCCCAGACTTTACTGAGCGCTGACAGCACAGTGATCGGCCGGTACGATGATGGAAGTGCGAGGTCCTTTTCCGGTTTTGAGATAAGTACCACCTTTGCCACTTTCCACATCGCAGATATCCTTCCACTAACATTTACCGCGTCCAACACTCTCAGCATCTCGTCAGTCCTCTTCTCAATTAACTCCTTTACTTAACTCAATTAACTCCTTAACACCGTTCCCGGTATGCTGTCCACGCCTACCGCTTTATTAGGGCTTATCCCAGATCCGGCATTTAGTAACGCTTCCTCAGTAATCAAGCAGATGTCCTCGCCATCGCTCATACTGATACTCCCGTCGATTCTGCAAACAAAATCTCTCGATCTCGTTAAGGAGAGCTCGTGAGCAATATCTCGCACTTTGTCCACACGATGGCCATCCGTTCCGGCTTTCGGGATTAATTTGGTCATGATCGCCCTGTATGGCCTTCCCCATGGATCCCTTTCCACCATAGTACAAAACTCCTTCCAACCTTCTCCTTGTTGGCTCGTATCATCTTCTTCGTCTCCATCTTTTCCTCCACTCCTGAGCCCATTGTGCCGCATTGCTATTTCCTCTCGCCATTGCCCTCTAAGCTCTTCTTCTCGTCATCATCACCTCCTTTCTTAATTTTGCCAATTCCCCACTCCATCAGTAATTATGGTTTTTCTTGCACATCGGCGGGTAAACCTTCTTCAATTCTTTAATTAAACCTTCTTTAATTTGACATGCTGTTTCCGCTGTAAACTGCAGTTTCTCCTCATATATCTCCTCTTCTAAATCTGTATTCCCACTAAATATTTATCGTAAATTCCGTCGAATCTTAAAACAACTTTCTTTAAATCAAAATCCTTCGAAGTATAAGTAAAATTGTCTAGGTTACTCCTCGTGTTTTTCATCCTAAAATCGTGCAGGGCATACATGTGGTCCGACGCTGTCCACACCTTTGGTATTTTCCCTCCCACGTATTTCTTGGCCAACCCTCTATCGGTACTTACCACGTCAATGAAGCTAGTCTCTCTGTCCCACAGAACGTATAGCTTTCCTTCATGTTAATGGGTACGTTGCCGTTCTTTACCAACATATTCATCAGGCTCGTACTCCTGCGATCAGTTCTCTGGCTACCCCACGCGCTAGATTTTGCGTTAATATCGCCGGTTATCATCATTGAGGGATAACTCCTCCTGCTTGTCCGGATCATGGTCTCCATTTCCCTTAGGTAGTAGTCAAATTCTTCTAGTTTGGCATTGGGGGAACAGTACCCCCCAATGCAAAACACGTCGCTGACACAAATGCCCATTAGTCTGTCCCTGGCTGTCAGAGTACTTTCATCCGGATGCTTTCCTCTGAACAGGGTCGCCCACAACGATGCATCGCCTTTGTCATCGTTGTTCCCGTAAGTCCCGTAAGTTCCCGTCGATAGGGCTCAGTGATAAAGACCACGTCGACTTTAGCTTCGCAGGCATACTGGTACATCAGCTCCTGAGCCAACCAACACCTATTTAAATTTATTATTAGGATTTTTATCTCCTGGATGTATTTCCTCTTCTCATCACATCCATCGCCGCTAGGTATGTCAGCGATTCCGTTATATGTCTCAGGTCAGCTCTTCTCTCCGCCGCGCAGATCGCACACCTTGGTTCCTTACCGCAGCCGTTTATAGTGTCATCGCCATCGCCACACCTCCGACTTAGCTCCTTCCCTGGACTCAATACCTTGTACCTCGCCGCGTTATGCCCCACCATATGGCATCAATAGCATCTGAGGACATTCGGGATAACTCTAGCTGTTGCTATCGTCAACCCTCTCCTAGTCCTGATGGTGGGTTTCTTCCTTGGAATGCTATTCGCCGGAACTATCACCACCGTCTCCTGGGTTCCCCAAGGTGTCATCTCAGCGATTTTATCTGAAACCAATTTTTCTCGTTGATCTCCAAATCAGTAGCTATGTCCTCCAAATCAGTAGCTCCTACCTGGTAGCGATGGAATCTGTATTTTTTTTATCTCTAGAGTCGCCCTGTTTGCCAACGGCAAAGTGTCTATGTCCTGCTTCATGGCCCTTGCAACCTCGTCCGCCGATACCTTATTGCTTATTTCAATTAAGATGTGTCCTGGTCCTCTTTACACTAGTTGTTTCCCTGAGCACATCCTTCGCTCCCGCTACTTCTCTGTATGAGTCTATCCTGTTAGTGTCCTGGTCAGCTTTAACCAGAATCGTTTCGTTCCTACTCCTTGCTACTGTATCTCTTCTTTTCTCCTTACGGTCTTTACTTCCAGGTACCTCCTTATCGGTTTTATCGGCTACACTCCTAATCCTTCTTCTCCTGTCGACCACCGGACCATTCACCCTCGCTTTCAATCTTTTCTCCGTTCCTACTACATGCCTAAGGATATGTTAACTCCTCCTGTCTCGGTTTCTCCCTATTCTCAGTTCTTCTTTCCGCCCATGGCGAAATCTCTTTCCTTTTTGCCGACCGGTCGGTGTCTGTTTGGACGGCTACCGACTCTAGGACTTTACCGACTCTAGGACTCTACCGACTTTGGACGGCTATTCTAACACGGTGTATTTCATCTCGCTGCTTAAGGGTCATCTGGGTAGTCACCGTTCTCCTGCCCTGTCGTCCCCTTTCCATTTCGACATTGGTGTCCATCCAACGCCTCACATTCATTATTTCCCTTATATTATCCGTCTTTAACTTCTCCAATGTCGGATCTTCCTTGCTGGTATTGCTGATTCTCCTCACCATTCTCTCCATATTCCTTATTAGGAGTCCCAGGCTCCCATGAGATCCCCGACATCAGTTATCGCTAACATTGGGCCCCTGTTTTCGTCCCAAGACCCATCGTCGTCAGAAGACCCATCTTCCATGGCTTCCTTGTTATTACTTTTGACTCCCAACCCTTTCTTTTTTACCAACTTCATCTCTCCCTCCTTCACCCCGCCCCGCTTTCTGGTTCTGCTCGTACTAGGTGTCAGGTAACTAAATCAATTTGGGTTCTGCAAGGGGAAAGGTACAATCGATGCCATCTCGCAGGTCTGCAAGTTTGCCGATTCTTGTAGAAAGAAAGGCTTAGTCTGCGTTATGATGTACATCGATGTAAAGAATGCGTTCAATTCCCTGCGGTGGGAGGTAATTCTGAAAGAAGCGAGGTGTAGGAGTTTTAAGCTGCCAGGTTCCTTACCCTCCACCACCTCTCAAATGTCACTTCTAAATTCGACAAGTTTCGTATTCTTCTACGAGTGAGGAGGGAGGGGTACACTACGCCTCTTTTTTTATCGTTCTGCTACGTCTTTCTCTATCTTCTCCAACTTCGCTCTTGCTTTCTTCAAAACTTTGGTCCCCGGTCGCCTACCGAGAGGGCGCCCCGGAACCCACCCTCCTCTCGTCGTTTGACCATTCGCAGGATGACCGTCGGCTCGATCCTGGAACACCGCTCGAAACACTGACGGGGTCTGGAGGCTCCGAAACCCCTTGTGCCGTAACCTTAATCTGTGAAACCTCAAAACGAGGACCATACTTGCGAGGTATACCCTCTCGTAGGGAAATTAAAATGACATATTTGCTTTGTAATCATAAGATTACAGTAAATTTAATAAATACATAAATAAATACTTTAAAATTAAAAGTCTGGGTCTTCTTTTTAAGTATCTAAAAATATATTGCACAGCTCTATGGAGCTTCTTAATACGTTCATTACTAACGTTTTAATTACTTGGTCACTGATACCCATTAGCTTGAGACTCCTTTCCGTGAAAGATGATATTGCACCACGACTGCCCAAGACCACAGGTACTACTTCCCCCCTGCCGACATTAAATTTTGCCTTCAGATCTTCCAGGCAAGACTGATACTTGTTGACCTTCTTTTTCTCTGCTCTGGAGAGGTAATCCTTATTCTCATAGCGGGCGGTAACGTCGACTATGAGAACCCTTTCCTCGTTTTTGACTACAAGGTCAGGCTTGAACGGATTGCCTCCCACTTTCAGCGTAGGTTCAACAAACACTTCGTACTTCTTTCTTAGACTGTCGGCAAGAGTCAACTTAGCTTTATCATGCTGTTTAATCCTCAGGCCCTTGGTGTATTGGTACAGCCCTAGTATATGTCCAAGGGTCTCGGGCTGGGCTCGACGTTTTCTACAGGCAACATCCAAGTTCTTATCGGCCCGTGCCGAAACTGATCTTGTCCCAAAGGTATTGATCCTGAGTTTAAGGGCATCTATAAACCTTGATGGCCTGAGCAACTTATAGTCTTCAAGCCACACGTTGCCAGTCTTGTTCCTCGAGAAGTCGGAAACACCCTGTCCCTGACTTCTCAATTCAGCCCATTGTTTAATGTGTCCAGCTTTCAGTCTTTTGCGGGCCCTCTCCACATCCTCTATAGAGGCCGGCCAATTGATCCTCAGTGAGTTGGACGTTTTCTTTAACTTGGTCTCACATTTTTCATCAACCAGGCTGGAGACCGCTGGATCGATCGAATCTTTCATTTTAATCGCACTCTTGAGGCTGCCGAGTTTAATGATGTGTTCAAATCTTGGCAACCCTAGCCCGCCCCAGGATTTGGGGGCATAGAAAAATCCAGTGGCAGTTGAAGGCATAAGATGGAAATTTGCTTTTACCTCCTGCCTGACTTCGCTATCCAGCAATCTAAGAGCGCAATCGCTCGGCGGGCTCACGAGAAGGTGGTAAATGTATCGGGGAGAGATGTACTTAGTGATTAATTCGAGCTTCTGGCATGGTTTGAGCGAGAGCTTTCTAACTCTCCTCGCCACGCTCAGGAGTTCGGGAACAATTATGCCACAGTGGATGCCCTTCCAAGACCCCATCTTGGCGCCTAAGTATCTGAAGGCCTCATCGGGATCAACTGTTGGGACGGTGTTCTCCCCAAGTCTAATTTTTGGTTCTTCAATGAACCAGGTGTCTTTCTTTGAAACAATCTGAAATGTTTGGCTTTTATCCAAATGTTTGGTGAGATGGCCATACCGAAGTCATTCAGATCTTGCTGAGCATATCCACTTGGCGTTGCGCTTCCCCGACATCAGCGCCGAGCAGCACTACGTCGTCAGCGAAAGCCAGGACAGGAATCTTTCTTGTCTCGCATATGTTAATGTCACTGGTTTGCTTCTCGATCAACTCCAGCAGTGGCTCCGAGCATAGGTTGAATAGCAGCGGCGACAAAGGGTCGCCCTGCTTAACTCCCCTGAGGATCGTAATCTCGACCCCCATATTATTTTTGGATTTTATTGTTGTCTTGCCCTCGTTGTACATGCTACTGATCAAGTCAGTAATGGGGGTCGGCACGCCCTTCCTCCTCAGGCAGGGAACAATTGCCGAGTGAGGCACCGTGTCGAAGGCTTGGGAGATATCCACAATAGTGAATATCCCGCCTTTCTTTTTCTTACTGTAGTCCAAGGCAGCGCTCAACAGGTCTATATTGATCTTACATCCGCTCTCGGCGGTGAATCCTTTCTGCCTTGGATTCAACACAATGCCCCTTCTTATCCTCCCGTCAATAATGGAGGAGAAAATACGGCCGAGAATGGGGCCTATTGTTATAGGCCTCCAATTCTCGACCAGGCTGCCTGGCTTTTTTGCTTTTGGGATTAACGTTGTTCTATTCTCCTTCCATATAGGAGGAAAATAGGAACAATATAACAAAATGTCGTATAACTTAGCCAAGATGGTAGGCAGGCCAGGAATCAGAAGGTGTTCCTTCTGAAAACCATTTGGTCCTGCCGTAGCCTTCATCCTTATTTTACTTAGTTTCTCCGCCACATCCTCAACAGCAATTGGCGGGAAGACATCACACAAGGACAGCTCAGAAGCTCTACTTCGTGGGACAGGGGCATCGACAGGTCCTGTCTGGCCCCACAAATCCTCGTAGAGCCTCTTCACTTCCGCGGCTTCAGGTGGATCCCTGGCCGGTTGGAGGAAGACCTGATCGTCATTAACTACGGCATCAGCCAACCTCCTAGGATTTTCCATGAACAACTCCTGGCAACGTGCATAGGAGTATCGTTTCCTCGCATTTCTATTCTTTTTATTTTGGTGACCAATCCTTCTATTTCTTATAACATTATTATTCAAACTTGCCCTCTTATGTCTATTTTTATCATTTATATCTTTGATAGCTCCATAGAGCGTGACTTTTAGGAATTCATTAATAGCACTCTCAAGGGCTTCCCTATCTCCCTTGAGAGAGACCCAGATATTCATCAGTCGAGTGTGGACCCACCTTAAAACAGGTGGCACCTCGACTTGTGTCATTATAGCTAACTCCAACTGGAGCCTCCATTGTTCATACTCTATCCCGTTGACTCCAGGCTCTTCGAAACACGCATTGCCTGGATCAACGGGATCGCACCCTCCCTCTGTCGCCTGAGTGGGCTCTTGAGAACTCGCTTCCTCACCGATCAGCCTCAATTTCTTTCGCTGATACCTTATTTGATCTATAGTTTTGCTGGTAAGGACCTCATTGATCATTTTGTTAGGGTACTTGTGATCTTTGTAAATCTCACAAAGTTCCCTTAAGAGAGCCAACTCCTCTAACGTCCATTTTTTCTCAGGGGGGTCCGTTCCCCTTCTTTTGACGTTTCTAACGGCAGGGTGCGCATGCCGCTCGTGGGTAGACAGCCCTCTTAGCGTCCCAAAGCTCATGGGGCAGGTCTCGCATTTATAAGAGCCGGCAGGACTTGGGCCTCTACAGTGAGGCAGATGGCATCTGGCCCCATGAAGCTTCGGAAAGCCTTTCCCACAGTCTTTGCATCTCCATTGGATGCGGGCTGTCGCGTGATGTTGATCCAGGTGCCGCCCCAAGTCTGATAGTGACAAAAAGAAAAGGTGAATTTCCCTTCTCAGACAGACGGGGCAGGCAACCTAGTTACCCACGAATGGTACTATTATGTCATCCATGTCCAGGGATGAAGCCAGGTCGTCAACAGTAGTCCCCTCCAGAGCGGAAGAATCCGCCACGACGTCTCCGGGACCGAGAGACGCCGCGTCCGAGCCACTTTCTTTGTTTGTTCTTACCATGATATTTTGTTTTATTTTATTTTCCAATTTCTTATTCCCATGAAATCCAAATCATAACCATGACATGCCAGGTTGTGCCAGAATCAACCAAGGAACGAGTTCCTTTAAAGGGAATAATTCCCATATTTCACGGTGAAAATCACCATTAGATCGGCAAGACGATTTAAGGTTTCGTCTTTTGCCCCTTCATCGCCGCACTCCCTTTAGCCATACTCAGTGTCCGGGGGAATACTCCCCACGCCGACACAAGTGAGTATGTTACCGGCGGTACCACGAGGAGGTAGGAGTGCGACTTGAGCAGACGGAGCCGAAGCCCCGCCTGCCCCCAAGCAACTATGACTCTTCCATCGTTGGAGGCAAGCCGTTTTCCAACGTCATACCACCCAACGAGCAAGATCGCTACACTCAACTGGCAATCCCCACGCGGCTCTTCGAGCACACGCATAGACAAGCCACGGCCAACCTTCTAGCTCATCCGCCTAAGTCCCAGCGGCGTATCGTTTTTAGGCGAACGCGGCTAAGGGCCAGCGACGTATTGCTTTCCAGTGCCCGCAACCAAGTCCCAGCGGCGTATTGCATTCCGAGCGCACGCGGCTAAGTGCCAGCGGCGTATTGCTTTCTTCATAACGTCACTAATTAGATGACGAGGCAGCTGTTCACCTTTCATTTTCGTATAAAAAAATACGAAAAAGGCTTAAAAAAAATAAGGCGATGCGCGACCGAGACGAGCCGCACCTTACTATTAAGCAAGCACAACTAAGTCCCAGCAACACACCGCCTTTAATAACGTCACTAATCAAATGACGAGGCCTGTGGAAACCTTAAGAGAATCATAGTTACTCCCGCCAACACTCTTATTTGTACTATCTTAACACTCTGATTTGTACTATCCATAATTATCATATTAAAAAAAAGTATCATTGTCCAGGCACAGAGCCGCGTTCATCATAAATGAGTTATGCCAATGTCGCGTCCTTATAACGTAGCCAATCAGTCCAAGTGAGTCTTCTCGAGTCCATCGATACGTGCGGTCCTAGACCCTGTATTCCCGTATTCATTGTTATATATCTGATGGCTAAATAAGAGCCACAACCTTAACCCTGTCCTTGGAAAAATGGCTAAATACTACAATACAAAGCTAAGTCTCGAAATCACCCAGAGTTCAAACTCTACACTTATAGGGAAAATCTTTACGCTTATATCGCAGCAACATAGCTCAACAGTGAACCGGCTCCTCTCACTTCACTAAATGAGAGGGCGACGATCCCTTAGACGAGTCCAGTAACTTGGCGGTAAGAACAGAGCATCGCTCGCAGCATTCAAGACTTCCAAACATATCCTATCGCCACGTATAGCCAATCGGAAGCTACATCTGTATATCCATTATTAAACTATGTCCTGTTCCTTGACAATGTTAACAATGAACTAAAAAATTTAAGGGAAACAGCGCTTGCTCTCCTTATAAATGAAATATCATAATGGAACTTTCGGACAGCCGACCATATCAGGCCAAATGACTCAGAGTTCAAGTAATTTCCCGTGCTTCCAGGTTTTTTCCTGAAACGCGACTTGGCAAGTAGATTGCTGCCACTGTAAGGCATTATTTAAAATAGATTTGAAACGCGAGAAAATTTCGGAAATCCCCAAAAAACATCTTCAAAGTAACAGCTCAACAACGACGGAACTTTCTTAGAGCAGCCTCTATTTCTGACAAGAAACAAATGGTCCGTAATGTGGCGACTTCTACGCGAGGTTGCGAGTGGCCCTCGAGCACCGCGCCTGGTGATATACCGATTCGTACAACAACATGACGTCTCTAGAACCAAACTTGGCAAACCACTATTTTGTCGGGAACTTTCGTTTAGAAAATTATTCCCACTCCGACTTATTCCATGCTATTAACCCATGTGATTAAAATAACCCCACTTTCCCAATCTTAATCTATATGTACCTGCATTAAAATGTGGTCAACACATTCCAACTATCCCTGAATATAGTGATAACTGAGACAGTATTCGAGGGTCCTTGTCGATAATACGATGATATCACCAAATCAAACATACACGACTTTATACGCTTATCGCCGTACTAATAATAACTAAAAGAGCGGTAAGCAAATAACATGAAAAGTAAATAAAATTAATTACACTCAACAATGCAACTTATCTCTCGACTCTATCTCAGCCGCCCGCAATATGATTATGGATGGATCCATCATCCCAATATGGCGCCAACTGTTTAATATCATACACGGCACTCTCGTCCGACGCAGGCTCAGCGATCTTGAAATCGAGCTCTGAATAACAGGTCACTATCACAGCATGGCGCCGAATGCCAGCCACCGTAAGCGTCGCCTCTACTCGCGCCTATCAAGTGCATTATAAACGGTATTACAAAATGGTTATACAAATCGCAATCTTCGACCTTGTCAAGGCTCCAGCAACAACAAGGCATCTGTCATCCCATGGATTCTTACTTCCATTAACAATCTTACACACTCGTCAACAGCCCAAACGTTAACATTAGCCATTCAACTCATTACCTACACTCTAACTGGCAAGTACCATAGGCCTATGTGCAACTTAGATTCATTCGATATTATTTAATTTAAATAATTAATTTTAATTCAAGGTACGACACTGCAGGCCTATCAATAATTAACTACCAGGCATATCACTCTGGTAAGGTGAGCCAGTGTTTATATATAACTATTTTGCACTTTCATTATAAATTCTCAAATCATACTACTATATCTTAGATTAACTGCTTACACTTTAATCAAAATGATACTGTTACAACTTTGCTTTAATGTTACTACGTTCTTCTACTAATTTAATCAAACATTAAATTTATTTAATTTTTAGCGACTGCATGCCTAGTCCTGTCAGTAATAAAGAAATTTATCCTCTTTAAGACTGATTATATAAATAGCTATTTCTCCTCAGGTAAGACTGATTATATAAATAGCTATTTCGTTTTGTTAAAATATAGAGAGGATTCAGAAATACAAATAGTTTACTTTATTTCACACACAACAACTATTCATATATAGGGTGGTTGGTAACTGGTGGTACAAGCGGAAAGGGGGTGATTCTACGCGAAAAAAGAAGTCGAAAATATAGAATACAAATTTTTCGTTCGAGGCTTTGTTTTCGAGAAAATCGACTTTGAATTGTCGCTCAGTACGCGTGCACTTTATTACGTCTCGTTATAACGGATCTGACTGTAGATTTTTTTAAAAAATTAAAAAAAAATAAAAGAATTTTTATTCTATATTTTCGACTTCTTTTTTCGCGTAGGATCACCCCCTTTCCGCTTGTACCTCCAGTTACCAACCACCCTGTATATTACACTCTGAAGACCTCGATAACCTTCTTGCACGCACGCTTGTTGTCGACCGACTCCTCTAGATTCTTCTAACAGCTTCCAATCGTCTTTTGTCTCAACTGAGACCTGGACGCCCTCTGACGTTTACACACAGATTTACATGTACAGTGTAAATGTATCATCTACCTAACACTTTCATTCACAATTCTCAAATCCTCCTAATGTGTTTCCGATTTTAACCAATACCGCTCCTTTATACCTAAGCTCCAATGACTACTACGTTATTTTGATACTTATTAAGCTTCATAACTCATTTTAATCATTGCATTATAAAAAAAATTTTTTTGGATCGCACAAGGCCCACCAATTCCAATGATTCATCCACTTTCCCTTTGACAGAGTAATACTGCTAAACAAAATCACTATTTTATTTTAATTCACAATTTCTAGCACTACATATGCATTTCTTATTAACGCTTATTATTATATAAGTCAACCACGACAACAGCTATTTTTATAATAAATATTATTACAAATTCAACTTTTATAAAGACCGCATCCATTATATTTTATTATTATATCTTCCTGTTTGACATTGGATGTCTATGAGCCATTATTGGTCCAATCATAAATATTTCTATTTTTGTTTTTAATACTAGATACGCCAATTTTGAGCTATAAGTCACTTTATTTTTATTCGTTTTATCCTGTTTTTTATTTATTAATTTACCTCCTTTGTTTTCAACTATACCTCCTTCGTTCTATTTAATTCATTTATTTATCTTATTTTGAATAACCTTAACCTTAATATAGTTATAATTAATTTCCTGTGTATTTCTATTATGCAGCCATATATACATATATCACGGTTAATTTAATTCATTTTATTACTTAATTAGGACGAATTAGCCGATGATTATCTACATGTAACTTTCTGGTTCTCCATACTATTGGCAAGCTAATCTATTAGAGTAAGTATCAAATTTATTTACTAATTTCTACATAGCAATCGATTTGTTATATGCGTTGAGAAAAAGTTAAGTTGGCATGATCGCTAATTACTAGATGCTAAGTTGGTACGACTTCTAACGACGCTCTTTTGTCTTATAAATCGACTACGTGTTAATTGACTAAGTGTATCCCGTGTGTTAAGACGTGTTGTACGAAGCGGGGAAATATAGAGAGAAAAATCGAATCTGTGTAAATCAATTGACACGGTATGACACATCTACCTTTAACCAACTATTATTACAACTAGCCTTATGCTCACGAGCGGGAGCTCGCGGCAAACACGATATAATGATTTTCAGTCTGTAAAGGTACAAACATCAATTGTTTCAGCTTGAATGCAGCAGTTGCGCAAGTTTTGACTGTCTGTTGGTTACTAATTAATCCGATTCTACATTCAGGAGAACTAATTCTATTGTGACTTGGTTGAGTTCTCTTACAAATGTTGATGATTGTCGTTCGTTTACAATATTTATTTAAGTAGTGGCTATCGACAAAGGTACATTGTTCTAAGTTGGTTAGTGTTAGATCAGTTTCTACCTCAGGCGCGATAAGTACAGAGTTTTGCTTGAAAGGTATCGGATAAATTTTTGTTATTTTCCATTCGTTGTCTTCTAAAAGTGGTACAGTTATCGTATATAGGTTTGTTATCATTTGTCTATAATTTTAGTTTACTTAGATCTAGAATTAGTAGGAAGTTTTGAACTGAAAGATCGATATGATTACTCATAAAGTTTTGTTTCGTTATTTGGTCGAGTGTTGTTAAGAATTATTTAGGTTCTGTAATTTGCGGGTTTATAATTCCTTGTTTTTCTGATACGATAGTGTTAAAAATTTCGCCGATGTTAATATGGAGCTCCGATATGGTAGGTTCAGTCTGAATTAGTAAAGAGATCAATATTTCGTTTTTCTCTTTATGGTTTTCAATTTTGCTTATGTCGTTGGTAAGGTTTCCGAGTTGATTCGTCTTAGTATCGTCTAGTACGTGTTTGATATGCGGCTTGGTTACTGTGGACCGTTTTTATTTTGTTGTTGGAGTCAAATGATGTATCAATATTTTCGTTAATAAGTTCTAAATCTTTTTCGAGGAGAGTTTCGAATAGAGTTTTAGATACTGAGCCTATGACGTTGAGCAGTCCGCGTTTGCTTCTATAGTGTAATAACAATTTGAGTTGATGCGTTAGGTTTTGGAGATTTCTATACTTAATTTTTAGATTGTTTATTTCTGGTATGTAAACCCAAGGTGGTTTGCACTGACTGTCTATTAGCTCAATTATATGTTGTAATCTATTGGTTTGATCGATTGAGTCGATAAGGTCCACTATAAGAATGATATCTACTTCTTCATTAATACAGATAGCAATCGTCGGTATGTTATAAGAAAACGTTGACATAACTCAGTGGTCTTACCACTAGATCGCTTTGAATGTATTCGAGTGTTAGAAATATCCATGTTATAGTCGCTTTCATGAAAAATAAGCCGTTACCGTGCCGTTAAAATAAACTGTTACCGTGAATTCTTTGCGTTTAACCATTGGAATATTCAATAAGATAAGTGGGTGGATTGGACGAGAGGATCTCTGCTGGTCCTAGCCATTCGTGGTCTAGTTTGTTGGTTTTGTGATCGTTATGTGCCCATATTTTATGTTTTACTTGGAATATCGTTTGCGTTTTGATAATCTTTCGAATCTGATCCCTCTGATATCGCTTTTTGTTTGATTCAGTGATTTGTCTTGCTTTGACTATGTAGGCGTTATGTCGATTTTTCCAGAGGCTAAATAATTGTTCTTTAGTTAGGCTGGGGCTGTTTGATATTGAGGATGACATGTTAGCTTGTCGTCCAAATGTCAGTTCGAAAGGGGTATATCCGGTCGTTTCGTGTACAGAAGTACTATATCCCATACATACTAGTTTTAGGTTTTCATCTCAGTCGTTTTGTCGGTCGATCGTGCAAGGTCGAATAAGATTTTTTACCACAGCATATCTTCGTTCGAGGGATCCGTTAAATTACGCGTGCAAAGAAGTAGCTTTTATGTGTCAAATCTTGAGAGCCTTTTCAAATGTATCCATCAGTTTACACACGAAATTTCGTCCCATATCCGTCAGGATACTTTTAGGTGCGGAAAATATGTACACATAGTGATCCAAAAGTTCGTTGATGATCGAGTTGGCTGTTTGGTCTTTTAAAAGGATGAGAACGTGGTATTTGGTCAATTAGTCTTGAATAGACAGGATAAATTGGTTACCTCGTTTGGTTTTTGTGAGAGGTCTGAATATATGTATTGCGATTTTGTCATTAGAGTTAACGAGTGTGTCGGTTATTACGGGTTGTTCTTTTGCTCTGATACTGTTCAATTTCTCTCATTGGCAAGTTTCGTATAAATTCTGTGACGCGCTGTTCTAGATTTGTCTAGCGATGGTGCTCTTGTATTCGGTTCACGGTGCGGTATGTACCTAAGTGTCCTACGATTTCGTTATAGTTTCCGCGTAGTATTTTTTGTTTTCGTTTATTATCGTAGTCTACTAGCGTATCTTGTCCAAATATTAGTTTAATTTGAGGGAATCTCGTTGTCAAGAATCTTAACATAAGTTGAATGTTTACTTTTTCTAACGTGCTGAAGCTATTGTCGTTTATTCCTATTTGTAAGCATTCAGTTTAGCATTTAGTAAAGTGTTTAGTTAATTGATATAACCAGTGTTGTTCGTTAGAGTCTCCTAGTTCGGTTTTTGTAATTTGTTTAAAGTGTGATCTGTTAGGTTTTTGAGTTAATGGAGCTGAGGTTGTATTAGTTTTCCAGTCGATATGGACATCATAATAGTCTGGGTTTTCTTGATCGAATGGTGCTATTTTCGAACTTCTTCGAAATTCGAACTTTTCTTTCTCTATTGTTGGGTGGTTTCCATTATAATTATAGCATTTTGCTTCGTCTATGTTTCCTTTGTAGTTTGTTGTTAGGTCGTTTTTTGCTCATTTGACACAGGCCGAGTTTCTGTTGCAGTAATTTTTTGTGTGTCCTTATTGTTGGCACCGTATGCATTGCGGTACGTCCTTCTATAACGAAGTGGTTCAATTGTTACTATTGTGTTTAGGATCTTTTTAATGTCAAAGATTTCTTTGTTATTAGCTTTGGGTTCAAGTTCTATTCGAAATAGTGGTAATGGCTGTTTCGTATCATAACTGGTTATACTATTTATTGTTCTTGCTTGGAGTTCGATTTCTGCTAATTCCTCACATATATTTTTTGTGTTTGTCCTTGGGTGTAGTCCTCTAATTACTATTTTGCAGCTTTTTTCTGTTTCGAGCTGATACGTATGATACCCAGCGTTTTTCTTCTTTAATACTTGTCACGTATCTAAAGATTTCAGGAGTTTTTGTTTGTACTCTTACTTGTTCTAGTTTTAGTTCCTTTATACTGTAGTTTTCTTTTCCAGTAGTGTTGTTCAATAATTCGATTAGGGGATCTGTTATTTAGGCATCTATGTAGATCGGTGGTGGTTTGACGATATGAGTTGTGACTTTTCCTTTTGAGTCCGTATCTATTTCTTCTATGAGTGAACCGAACGAATTTCGGAGTGGTATGTATTGTAGCCATTGTTGTTTTCCTGAATCTGAAATTTTCAGGGCGCTTGAGCTTGATACTATTTTACGCTTTTTGTGCACTGTTGCTATCTTCAAGTGTTCATCTTGATATGATGTTCGTCATCGTAGCTGTTTTCTTTTTGGTTTTGCATCGTTTCCATTTCTTTTGTAGCTTTATTTATGTAATATATTTCACCTTTGTTTGTTATTTTGATTGGTGGTATTTGCTGTTGCATTTTGTAGCTTTATTATTTGCCAGTGTTTGTTGTCTTTTTGTTCACATAAATGCATAGCTTGTTGCACGTTCACTGAAGGACAGTTTCTCACATCTGTATAGCACGGCTGTTCAGGCAGAACTGATGCGATTGTAGTGGAAGTGTCCTTGTGGCGTTGAGAATGCAGTATGTATTTTAGACTTTTGTTCCATAGGTATCTGGTGAAATACAGACGGGAGGTCTAGGGCTGAGAAAAATTTACCTTTGCCTAAGTGATCGAGCATTTCGTCCAAATTTGGTAGAGGATACGCGTCTTGATCTGTTTGCTCGCTTAATTTTCTAAAATCTATAGCGATTCTCCATTTTTGTTTACCTGATGCGTCTAACTTCTTTGGGACTACCCAAATTGGCGCGTTGTATGGACTATGTGATGGTTTTATGATTTGTTCGTTTAACATGTCGTTGATTTGAATTTCAATTTCTTTTTTATGACATTCGGGAGGTCTATAAGATTTAATGTTTATAGGTTTGTCTGTTTCGAGTGTGATTGCACGTTTGATTAGGTTGGTGCACGATAGAGTAGTATCGTTGACGAAAGTCCTAAAAGTTATCGGGTAAACCACAAACAATGCCGCGCGAGCCGAGGCGTCGTCGGGTCCATCAATTTGTCGTCGGTCCTTCAATTGAACAGTTTCGTAGAAAAGGCCTACGTGACTCTGGCCACGAGTGTCTGCGGGATACGTGTATGGTGGACCTAAGAAAAGACAAAGGGATGCTAGAACAGGCAATGTCGGTGGAGAAGCCAGAGAGTGTGAATCGAAAAGTCAGATAGTGCGAGTTGCGTTGTCGAGATAGTGTTGCTAACGTTGTCGTGAGAGTGTGGATCCGTTGTAACGGGAGTTGCGAGTTAACTATTGAGTTGTCTAGATTATAGCACGTTATTGTGATTAGTTCACGTTAAACGACCATCATTCTTCTGTTCAATCAACACCTGTACAATCCATTTATTGTAAATAAATCATCATCACCAATAATAATCGAGAATAATAATTATATATGTCGGGGTAGCGTTGAGGATGCGGTTGGTAGCGTTTGATGAATCTTCACTGAAATTAGCCATCGTTGCGGTATAACAAAGGAACTGTTTATGAGCACAAGTATGGATAACACAGATTTGACAATCAAACACGGCGATTAAGCGCTTGCGACACTAGTGACAATGGTCTCAGGTTCGATAACGAATCCGCGGTCAACGGGATGAACGTTTTCACGAAATCTATGTCTGAATAATTACTGATCGTAAAGACGTTACTCTTTAGTCGATGAGATCGCGAAAGAGAATGAATATCCGTCCCGATGATGCCACGGAGGAAAACTATAATGGGGTGTTTGTCTATGGACACGAGATCTTCGGATTCGTCGAGGATAGCCTTCGTTCAGAAAGTAAGGGAAATTAGCGTTGCCGCTAACTGGTCAATCTCCATATCGGTGGTTAGAAAAAGATGCTAGCCGTCCTCGAGGGAAAGTTGCTAGTGGGAGACGTTGTTCGTTGGAAAATAGGTCTCCTCTATCTTCTCGTAGTTGGGACAAAGACTGTTTGTTTGAAGGACTTAAGATCTATAACGGGCCCTCAGGCTAGCTGAACATGTACTCCGGAGGCGCATCGACATTTGGCAATCATCTTGCTCGAAGAATAGGGTCTGCGTGTGGCGAGCCACGGGACAGAAACCGTTGGAATGTTTACTGTCACGTGCCGCCACAAATATTTCTTTTAAGGAGAGCTATAGAATTACTCCATACCTTTGTTAGACAAAGCGTTCATCCCGTGACCGCGGCTACGTTCGGCGATTGGCTGTCGCCTCGAGCCCAAGCTCATTATCACAACTCGCGAACAATTACTATCGGATTGAATAACTACAATTTTTTAATTACAGCTATAGTAGACTCTAGATTACAATGTTGCGGGATTATCCAAAATTCCAAAGGCTCCGGTGTTCTTTCATCTCCGACATATATGTTCCCGATATTACAGTATCGAGTCTGTTTCCATATGAAAAACGTCTAGGTAAATGATAAGGATTTTCTCAAGAGGTTCTCGAAGTTCTGGATCAATATGTTTGGTACGTATTATTTCTGCAAATTTATTGATTTGACTTAATTTGTCTGGTTTTTCTATTGCGTTTGTAATATGACAGATTTGCTTACCAGTGTTGATAAAACATATTGATGTGGGCTTTCCTTCAGTGTATAGAGTTTGGACTAGACCGTCAACAGACGTGCACCATCTCAGTACCCGTTTTAGTGGATACCGGCTGCACTGACGGTCGCAGGATATCTCTCCGGCTCACACGCTTCGTGTTTTCTTCTGCGTCTTGGTTTTCGTACCGTACTTGGTTTGTACATAAAATATGTTATGATTATGGTTTCTAATGGTCCAAGCCATAAGTAACGTAAATATATAAATGCTACATCAAATCTATTAACATCGTTAGATAGGAGATTCACTGCTTGTCCTACTGTTGTTTCACTCAAAGCAGTTCTCGAAAGCTTCAATGTTTTCGTATAGATCAGTGTACAACAAGCTATACAAAATTTCATTCCCATATGAAGTATCCCTAACATGCACGGATGAGTAATAAATACCAACACTCCTGAACATAAGACTACACCACCTGCATGTAAATAGGCATCTTCTTTTGTCATTGCATCATCAGTGTAATATCTTAAAACTTTTCCGAGGAATATTGGCTGCATTACTCTAAACACTATGTCGGAAATCGCATAAAATACTCCATAGAATATTAATTGAACCCCAAAACATTTCATAAGGACCTTTAGGCTCCTTCAATTTCTTTCTTCCAGTATAACTTTCATCGGTACTTCCTTTTTCCTCGTTCAGTAATTTCTATTTTTTATGTGCTTCATAATCCTTTTGCCATACTTTTGATATCTTTGTACCTAAATAACTGCTGTTATGTTCTTTAAGAGTTTTATATAAATTGGTTACTTCCAAATCTTCATACTTTATTTTTACCGGTGCACGGTCTTTTTTCACGGTTTCATTTTGTAAATCTTCAATTTTAATTTCACTATTTTTCGAGTTAGCTGCATCTCCACTTAAAGCTTCTTCATAGGTTTGAGGACTGTATGCGCTAACTTCATTCACATAAATGTAACATGAGCTCGTTTGGCCATATCTTTGAGGTTTTTGTCATTTTTAGGTATTTGTATTAGGTATTTATAGGTATTTGTCATTTTTCCCACAATTTGAGCGTGAGATTCTTGCCTTTCAAAGTAATTACTTATTTTATATAAACCATGATCTTTGAATGCGATCCCTATCAACTTTCTGTATTTGTTATATATCTTTGAAATATTTCCTGAGACTATCTTATTTTCATTCGTTACTCTCGCATAGCTGACCAAATTATTATCCATTTTTTTCATATAAAATACATTAGACATTGTAAATTTAATCCTTCTTTTGTTTACTTCAAAATAAGTTAAAATTTTTCCGACTTTTGTTGCTTTTAGAATTCTACCGTCTCCTGCCTTTACATTTATCGGGTTTTTAAATTTTCGTATTCAACAAAATAAGAGTCATCATTTACAATGTGATCTGAACATCCACTATCCAATATCCAATCTATTTTTCGCGTATCGCTAGTATATACCGTAATTTCATTCTTACCATTTTCTCGCTCTACCCTCGTTAGGAAAAATCCAATTTTTTGGTCGTCGTAGCCCTCGTTGTAGCGTTGTTGCCAGCCTCTGCTTCATCCTCGTTGGCCAAATCCTCGTTGGCCAAATCCTTGTTGACCATATCCTCATCCTCTTTGGCCGAAACCTCGTCCGCCGCGACCCCTATTCTGCTGCGGCTGATACGCTCCTCCTTGCCATTGCGCTCTTCCGTTGTTTCCGCCATTGTTTCCGCCTCTACACGTATTTGTACAATTTCTTGCCATGTGGCCGTACTTTCCGCAGCCATAGCACTTTATGTCCCTTTTTTCAGCTGTGAATGCATTTAACCTTGTCGTATCACTTTCCCTCTTGTTACGCTCACGAAGTAATGGCTCTAATGGTAAAATTTGTGGATTTTCCTCAAATTGTACATGATCTGGTTTCTCTTCTTTATCTTCCTTTTCCTCCTTTTCTTTTTTCTTCTCTTTTATTTTGTAGGGGATCGAATAATGAGACTATCAATATGTGTACTCGTTATTGTATTTAAAACAAATCTTGTCGCGAAACGATATCTATACAGTCGTTTAGTCACAGTCTATGCTAAATCGCTTGCGATCACGTTCGTTTATTTATAGTCGTCTGAAGAAGGTCAAAAGATACAAATTCGTCTTGCTTTACGGTTACATGTAGCGGCGCCATTGCTTTGCCCGGAGTTCGTAACTCCTTACAATACCTGTGACCTAACGGTCTTGATACTCCGAAGCAAAACAACAACATGATTTAAAGCAAATTCTAACTCTTGTGCCGCTACACTTTCCTGCCTTATTTTTATGTTTCTTTTCTTTACTTTTATCTTTTTTATTTAACAAAAGATCATCAGGAAATTTTCTTTGTTCTGCTATTGCTTCTTCATAAGATATTTCTTGTATACCAAACATTGATACTAAAACAATAACTGCTGCAGAAATGACTACTACTGCTATATATACCAATTCTGTTTGGACATCCATTTTATATATTTCTACACTGCTCACCGAAAATTCAGTAGATCGCTCCTACTGAGGAATGTAAAATGAACAACGAACTCTGTTTGTCTACAGAGAATCACGACAAGAATTCACACACGACTTCTATACGTTCACTCCCGGTTACACATGGTTCCTTAACATTGAATCTCGGCAACCACGATTTTTGCTACCATGTTGAGAATTGTGGATCTTTGAAGCCGAAATAATGTTATAGGAACACTAAATTTATACTGAGGATTAATATTAAAATAATGAAATATTTATTTCATGAACGATTCTTTATATATTCATCGATACACACTTCCACGCGTCTCAGCACTTTCTTCTATACTCGACTGTTAACTGACTCTTAACCGACTCTTAACGGACTGAACTGTTTACATCCCTTTGTTTCCGAGACACTTCGGACACACATACTTCCACATACTGATATTCACATACAAGTATCTCTATTACGCATTTAACCTAGTCCAGCACAGAAAATTATACATATCTCAACAATTCTATACGTTTTTCTTTACGTTCAGATGTGAATGACATCTAAGGTTATAGTGTTGCATGTCGGAAATGCTTATATCGCTGCAAAATACATTGTACGGTTTATCTCAAGACCTACTATTTTAGCAAAATCATTTTTGCCAATGCGACTGCTCTCTGCTCTTTCTTGTTTTATACTTTGTAGCACTTCTAAGCAACTAGGTTGCTATCTTTCCATTTCTACTAACAAATTTTGTAACTTTTATGACAGTGTAATTAATTGTTTACTGTAATAGCAGAATTCTGTCAATTTCATTATTATTTGAAATTGTCCCTTCAAGGGAGACTTGCTTATTTCCAAAATTTAGTAAGAAATAAAAGAATGAAATTTTGGGTAGACTTATACTCTATTAGTTTGTTTTCAAAATACCGCAACAGTAATTAATGAAAGATGTAATAATATTCCTTCTATAACTTTAGATTTTTTTCTATAACTTTCATAATTTGTTACAGCGATTTTCCATATGCTTTCCGTGACACGCATAACTTATAGAATATAAAATTTAGAAAATATACACTTGTAAAATTTATATAAATATTAAGCATATTCTCATTCCTGCTTGAATTCTGTATCAAATGTAGTGTCAGTTTATGATATAACCAATAAAAATGTGTCTCAAAAAAAAAAAAAAAAAAGAGAGAATGGGAAATGCAAACGAACAATGGCAAAAGGTAGGATATCTCTTGCAAGAACAACACAACCCCTATACGTACTTTGCTGTTTCAGTGGTCGTGCTTTTACATATGAGAAATATGCAATTAATTACAACCCGTTAGAATGAAATAATTACATAACCATACAGAATGATTTATACAGAGAATTGCCCTTAAAATCGTCCTGTGTGGCGCAAGAAATATTTCTCATTGTTTACTGATAAAATATTATAAATAAAAGTAAAAGGTAAAATAAGGACTTAGAAACTTAAATACAGGGCTTTGGTATAGCATTGGCCATGTTAATTAGCAATAAAGTTAGAAAGATTTACCGAATGGACAAATTGTAAAGTACTGTACTATTGTGGGCGAAAGGCCTAAGAGATATCGGGAGAACTATAAACAATGTCGCGAGAAAGCCGAAGTGCCGACAGGCTCGTCGATGTTTCGTTGATCCTTTAATCGAACAGTTTCGTGGAAAAAGGCCTACGTGACTCTGGACACGAGCGGTTGCAGAACACGTGCGTGGTGGGACTAAGAAAAAAGATAAAGCAATGCCAAGGGAGAAAGACGAATTAACAGTTAGTGTCAGTAGAGAAGCCGAAGAGTGTAAATTGAGAAGTCAGAGAGGCAGTGCTGTAGGAGTGTCACGTAGGAGACACAAGAAATCACGAAATTGATAGTTCCCCGATGATCTCCTCGCGTCGCAGTTCGAACGTTTCACAAGTAAAGTGAAGAAATGGAACTTTGTATATGGTAATAGAATTTATTATGAAAATCCAACAGAGTGATCGTTCAAAGTGATTCAACAGACTGGTACGAACGCTTACTTTTTTTTTTTAGTTGTTTACATTCACAATTTGTCCGACTTGGACATTTGGTAGAATTTTTTGGCTGTTTGATTACCATGTGAGTGGCTACTCCCAGCGGGGTACCATCTTCGTGTTTGTTAGGTTATATCCTTTATGAGATCTATAGGGGGTTTCCTTCTTAGTCTTCTTTCTATGTTTGATGTATTGATCGTTTCCGCTGCTAGCCAGTTCGGGTGCGTTGCTATTCTTTCTCTGTACCTTCTTGCACATTTGCTAATCTCCTCCTTGACCGTTGGTATTCCAAGGTCTTTCCGAATGTCCTCGTTTCTAACGCACCATGGGGCGTTTACTATTGTTCTAAGAATTTTAGCTTGCATTGTCTCTATTTCGCTTATATGGCTCATTGCTGCTGTTCCCCATAGTAGTATTTCGTACGTCCAGATTGGTTTTATGATCGTTTTGTATATTTTTAATTTATTTTTTGTGCTTAAATTTGATTTTCGACTTGTTAGCCAATGCATTTGTCTCCTTGCTGTCTGTATATTGTCTGTTATTGATTTGATATGCTGTTTCCATGTGAGTCGTGTATCTATGTGGAATCCTAAGTATTTGACTTGCCTTGTTTGTATTATGTGCATGCCGTTAAGAAAGATGTTTGGTAGTATCTGTTTTTGCGATGTGAATGTAATATGGTTGCATTTACTGGGGTTTCTTTAATTTGTTTAACTTGTAGCCACTTTTATATTTTTGTGATATGTTCTTTTAGTAATGTAACTGCTGATACAGGGTTAGTGTGCCTGACTCGTACCGCTGTGTCGTCCGCGAATGTCAGTATTTTGCTATTGGTAGTTGTTGGTATGTTGGCCGTGTATAGTGTGTATAGAATTGGTCCTAAGACGCTTCCTTGCGGAACCCCTGCCTTGATGTCTTTAACTTCGGAGTATGCGTCCTTGATTCTTATTACGAAGGTTCTGCTGCTTAAGTAGGATTTTATTAATTGGTATATTTGCTCCGGGAATTGTTTCCTGATAGTTGGTTGTAGGCTTTCGTGGTTTATTTTGTCAAATGCTTTCTCTATGTCCATAAAGAAAGCTGTACAGTATTGTGTGTTTTCTAGTGCTAGTATTATTTCGTTGACTAGTCTGTGCATTTGCTCTATAGTGGAGTGTTTGTTTCTGAATCCGAATTGGTGATCCGGTATTAATTTTTCCTTCTCTATTATTGGTTTTATGCGGCCGTATATTATTTTCTCTAGTATTTCAGAGAACACAGAAAGTAATGTTGTTAGTCTGTTGTTAGTTTGATGCGAGTTTTTGCCTGGTTTAAGTAACATTATGATCTGTGCCAGTTTCCATAGTTTAGGAAAGTATTGGATTCTTAGTATTGCGTTAAATATTATTGTGATTTGTCTTATCGCTTTTGGCGGAAGGTTTCTCAAGATTTTGTCATTCATTAGGTCCACTGGTGCTTTATTATTTTTTGCTTTCTCGATTATGTATCTTGTGCTGTTGTTTTAGGTATGGTGTAGTGTTTGTCAGTTGATGTACTAGTGGTTAGCGCATCCTCGTCAGTATGACTATTGTGGTTGCTGTTATTGATATTATGTGGTGTAAATGTGTTGCATAGGTGGTTGGAAAATTCTTCAGCTTGCTCTTCGTTGCTTCTTGCCCATGTATTATCTGCTGTTCTGATTGATGGAACCAGTTTTATCGTCTTCTTTATTTTTTTTTTTTTTTTTTTGTGGCTTTCCATAGGGAGTAGTTGTAGTTCTCGTGTGCAAATAGTGACTCTATGAACTTTGTGAACTCGTTGTTGTTGTGTTCTTTTATCTTGTTTTTTAATTCCTTTGCAAGTTTGTTTAGGTGTTTTTTGTTTTCTTTTGTTTTATGTTTCTGCCATTTTGCTTTCGCTTTTCTTTTTTCTCTAATTTTTTCGAGGATGTCTGGCGGAATTATTTTTGGTTGTCTATTGGTTGATTCAGATATAGTGGTTGCCCATGCTGCTTCTTGAATAGTTTCTGTAAATGTTGTTAGTGCTTGATCGATTTGTTCAGGTGTTTTCAATGGGATGTTGCAGTTGATTTTGCTCTCAATTATTCCTTTAAATGTTTGCCATTTGGTGGTTTTATTGCATAGTGTCTCTGAATTGCTGTAAAGTATTGGTTTGTTTCTGTATGTAATTATTATGGGTGTATGATCAGAGGTAAGCTCGAGTCTGGGTGCTATGTTTAGTTTATTTGCGTTTAGTCCCTTTGTAACTGCAAAATGAAGTAGATCAGGTATTTTGCTCAGCTCTGTCGGCCAGTATGTCGGTCTTCCTGCGGATAATATACTGAAGTTATTGTTTCTAATGTAGTTATCCAGGGTTCTACCTCGAGGTGTAGTGATTCTTGATCCCCATAGTGTGTGCTTTCAGTTGTAGTCTCCCGCTGCGATATACTTGTCACCTAAGCGTCGAAAGTACTATTCCTACATTTGTGATGTAATTTTGTGTCGCAGTGGTACATATACTGCTGACAACTGTAAATGGTTACTGCTAGTTTGTACAGTAACGGTGGTTGCTTGTATATATTCCTTACTAACTTGGCTGTGTAAGTGGGGTTTAATGTCGTTTCTTATTATTCCTGCGGTCCCTCCGTGTGCTTTTCCTGAGGGATGCTTGGTATCATATATTGTGTAGTACGGTATTTTTATGTAACTTTTTGTAGTGAAGTGTGCTTCCGATACGAGTAGTATGTCGATATTATTGTTATACAGGAATGTTTTAGTTTCTAGGGCCCTTTGTTGTAGTCCGTCAGAGTTCCACGCTGCTGTTTTATGCATGTATATTTTTATTTTTTACTTAGCAAGTTTGTGAGTAGTTGTAACATGACTGTTGCTTGTTGTACTTGTTGCCTTAGTATGGCGTTTAGCTCACTTACCATTTTTCTTAATATCTCTGTACCTTTAGTGGATTGTTTGAGCATTTCTTTGATTTCTGTATCATCTTCGGTACTGTTGCTTTGATTCCGATTGTTTGTGAGCGTTGCTTGTCTAATGTTTTGGGTTACTTGCGCGTAGCTTCGGTTTCCTTGGGGATCTGTGTTTCTGTTTATAACTTTTGGTTCATTTTGTGCTTTCAATGTTGCTTAATTATCCGTTATACTTTGTTGTGGTTGGTAGTTATTGATTGTTCTATTGCGAAGTGGTGGAAACAGTTTACGTTCTAATTCTTTCCTGATTTCACATCCTTTATAGCTGGCTGGGTGGTTTCCATTACAGTTGTAGCATTTTACTTCATTTATTTTCTCTATGTATGGCCAGTGTATAATTAGGTGATTTTTTGCGCATTTAATACATGCCGGGCTTCTGTTACAATAATTTTTAGTGTGACCGTATTGTTGACGCCGCATGCATGGTGGTATATCTTTTTTGTGGCGTGGTGGTTCCACTGTTGCTATCGTATTTAGAATTCTTTTGATTTCGTAAATTTCCTTGTTGTTGGTTCTAGGTTCCAGTTCTATTAAAAATAATGGTAATGGTTGCTTCGTATCGTATCTTGTCATATTGTTTATTGCTCTTGGTTGGTGGCCAATTTTTGCTACTTTGTCACTTAATTTTTTTGTATTAGTTTTTGGATGTAATTCTCTTACAACTATTTTGTAGCTCCTTTCCGTTTTGAGCTGGTACGTGTGTTATATAGCGTTTTTCCCTTTAATTCTTTTGTCACTTTCCTATAATTTTCTGGGGTGTTTGTTTGAATTTTTACTTGTTCTAATTTTGTTTGTTTTATTGTGTAGTTTTCCTTCCCAACTATATTGTTTAGTCGATCAATAAACTGGTCTATTACATGGGCCCCGACAAATATTGATGGTGGTTTTGTAGTGTGTGTTGATTGAGTTGTGTTTTTGGTTGTTGGGTCGTCGTCTATTTTTTCCGTTAGTGAGCTGAAGGAGTTTGTTTTCTGCTTTTCTGTATCTGGATTTCCTGTTATTTTTCGTTACTTGTTATAACTTGCCACCTTCCAGCTTTCATCCTGTTGGGTTAGTTCGTTATTGGGTTTATTCTCTGCATTGTTTGGTATTGTTTCCATTTCAACTTCGTTTGTAGCAGAACATTTCTGTTCTTCATTTATTGGTTGGCTTGGTTTTGATATGTTTGTTGTTTTATTTATGTAGTATGATTCGTCTTTACTAATTATTTTTATCGGTGAGATGTGTTTTTTCATGTTAGATTTGCATATAGTCTTCTTAGTAGAAGACACGGGTTTCCACCATTTAGCTATGTACGTTGTCGTTGATAACTTTCTCTTCCCCACTTGCCGCACTTTTTCTGAAGCACTGTTTTGCACGTCCGTTTGTCTCGGCGGGTCGGGCAGAACTGAGCGCTTATTTTGGAGAGTTTTTATACTAAGGTTTTAGTCCCTCTAGAGGGGTTGTCTGGCGTATCTCAGAGGCGCCTATTCCGTTACTTTGTGGTTATTGTTTCGATGCCTGTGGCATGCAGGATGTCTAGCCTATCCTATTACTGTTTCTGAGCGGGTGGCCTTCTTGAGCGGTGGATTACACCTTCTCTCGGTGTATATCGCGATTTATGGAACGTAAATCTATGAGTGAAATAGAGATACGGTATTATAGTTATCGTAATCACGTCTCGTTTTCACGTGGAAAATTTAGACAACGAAGTTGTAGCGGCACTCGACAGCAAACGCTCCAACGGTTTCTGTCCCATGGCTCGCTACACAAAGACCCTATCCTTCGGACAAGATGATTGCCAGATGTCGATACATTCCTTCAGAACATTTTCAGCTAACCTAAGGACCCGCTATAAATCTTAGGATTTACTTAGCTAAGGTCCTCCAAAGGAACAAATAGTCTTTGACTCAACAGTCTCTATACCACCCACTACGAGAAGATGCTGGAAGTCTGCTTTCCTCACGTGCGACGCTTCCTGATAGCAACTTTCTCTCAAGGGTAGTTAACATCCGTTTCCAACCAACGACTCCAAATTTAGCCAATTAACAGCGACGTCCATTTCCCTCCCTTTCTGAACCAACGCTTTCCTCAACGAATCCGATGATCTCGTATCCTTAGACACACCCCATCATAGTTTTCCTATGCAGCATCATCGTGAGGAAAAGAGAGTCGCGAGTAGCCTGTCCGAATTGATAGTAGGTAGTTGATAGCAAGACTGAGTCCGAGTCCCTCAACATCTTAGGCAATCATCGTCCGAACGCGTAGCGCATATCGAATCGTATCTACCCGAGCCTGAACTTGTAGCCGCGAACTGCGAACCGAATTTAATAACCGCGAGTTTACGCCAAGTGTACTCATTAGATATTATCGTTAATAAACATTTATTGTTAAACGAATTCGAGTGTTCCTTCAATCACTATCACGCCCTATCACCTCAGAGTCATTTTGACATTCGGTTAATTATTAATTCGAGCAACGTCTCGTTACTACAAGTTGTAGAAACTTCGTTAAAATAAAATTGTATTACTGCAGTATCTACAAGAGCTCAAAGTAAAACCCGAACACTTACACTTTCACACTTCCTGAAGCAATTCATAATGTAAGAAAAGGATTTAGACAAGATCTACACTTTTCTTCATAAAGTACGGTTCAAATTCATATAAATTCAGCAAAAACTAAACCAACATTCATAAACCAAAAAATTATAAAAAAAAAGAAAACCCTTCCAAGGTCCCTAACCAATACGTGCGAATTTCTACACACATAATGTGTTGGCATTAAATCGGATTGAAGGAAACTTCAAGCAATAAACAATGTCCCTACTTCGAAGTCATAGGATAACATCTAATAATATAATAACGTAATATAATAACTTTTAGAATTAAAATTCTAAAACTCAAAATCCTCATTCAGCTATCAGAAAAAGAAGTCCACTTCAAATGCAGACGAACAACAGAGGTGGTTTGAAAATCCGTGATGGACTCTCCACGCAATCAATACTACGGTATTTCGATTTCATTTTAATACTCCATTCAGTATTATTACCGATGCTACGGATTATACAATAGGGCTACAAATTGAGCCACGATGAAATCGACCATAAGGTACCAGTTGCATTTACTATTCATAGTTTAAAGCAAATCGCATCTATTCAGGAACCGAACAGAAATATCTGCGGTATATACTCCGCTATTTCCAACATTATGCGTTAGAAAAGTTACACTCATAACCGAGTACCGATCCATAGTTTGAATAATTTCAGTCAAAGGCTCCATTTAAAATTGGTTTGACGAAAATTGAAGCTCCTGGAGTACGAATACGATACCGTACACATGTCTGAAAGGACAAATTCCAATGACTCCTGTTTCATAATTTAAAGGTGGTCTGCGTTTCCTTCTTTTCTTGTTCAATTTCTCCAATTATCGAAAACCATTCTCGATGGAGCGAAACGATGTTATACGAATAACGTGTTACACGGAGGTTTGTCCAATTTTCAAACCGTACTAGACCATGGTTTTCAAATTATAAATATATCGTGTTATGTGGACAACACTGTAGTAGTATAGTCTTCATTACTACGGGAATAAAAGCTAAAAAATTGCTAAATTATTTGGATATTTGTCATTCTCGACAAATACGCGTGATTATCTTTATGCTTGCGTTGAGTTTATATCAAGCCAATCAAGTTTGCATTGTTTGCGGCAGTCTTCTTTCTAGCAACGCCCTGTTCATACTTGAAAAATAGGATACACACGAAGATACACGCGATGTAGAGATAAACACCGAGCAGCTACAACTCCCCGCTCATGGTGGTACAAAACATGGACCAGGATACAGAACAGTTGCTTAACCTCTGGAGAAATCGTGTTATGTAAAATACATAAAGTCCTAGAAAGCAGATAACCAAATTTAATTACCAGCAAAACTGGATGTATAATCACATACGACCGTAATATTATAAAAAATAGGAGGATCACACAAAAATATTTCTTACGAAATCAAAATTAAGAACAATTCATACAGTTTCGAAGAAATAGACATTTCAATACTAGAGAAAATATTAGAAACGGCTCCAAAGGTGACTCGCAACTGTAACCAGTATAAAGCCAGCCTCAATACGTTGCAAACACGAGTCAATACTTTCACAAGTAAAGGTACGGCACACGAACGAATGTTACGCGAGTACGATTTTCGTTAACAGAAATTAAAACTGCAAGAGGAATGCTGCAGCAAGGACTTCTTGAAATAACTTCAACAACATTTCCACGAAAAGCACGTCAGCGGAGAGAAGAAGCCCTAATACTTTTGGAAGGGCATCGGCAGAAACAAAGACAACGTCCTAAGAAATAGGTATGCACGGAAAGTTCGCGTTTTCGGGCAATAGGTCGCCATGTGGCAATTACCTCATCGTAGTTTTAGCATAAATAAGAGTAGCTACTTAGAGCAGAGGGGCTTAACATCCAGAACTAAAACTGAACAGTTATTAATTGTCAGTCAACAAGTTATACGATTAATTCTACAGTCAATATTTAACGAGCGATGGAAAACTTATTAATAGACAAGAGTTATTCACCATCAAGTAGTTATATTTGGACAGTTTAATCAGTATATCACATAGAAGAATATTTCTGAAGTGCGATCGACAATACATATAAAAGAAATGCCAAAAGCAAGAAGGAATCGTAGAGAACGTTTAAAAAGAGGAAAATACGTGTATGTTTTCTGCTAGTGAATTCAATCAATGTTTTTCAAAATTCATTGTACAGGAGCGTTATGTGTATTTTATGTCTTTTCTTTATGTAGCGGCACGCGAGTCAGGACAATTCAAATCCTGTTGTTGTTTTGCCTCGGAGTATCAAGACCGTTAGGTTACAACTATTGTAAGAACAAATAAACTTCGGGCTAAACAATGTCGCCGCTACATACAACCGTCAAACGTAGTCGAATTCAAATTTTCCGGTTCTCCCCCGACCAGTATAAATAAACGAACGCGATCGTGAGCGAGAGAATTCATCGAACAGTGTCGAAGAGCATCATCGTGTAAACAAGTATCGAAGTGATCTACAGAGTTCTTCCGAGTATTTATCGGGTATTTATTCCGCAATTTATATTTGTACCAACGACTCACAATTCGTCTGTAATTTGTTTATTTATTTATTTGTTTATTTATTTATTCAAAATATATTTGAAGGACTGCGATAGCAATATTTCGCTCTCGTCATTTACCTCAACCAATCATCGACCAGTCCCCCACAAATCCGATTATGTTTGCCCGAGATTTGTGACAGTGGGCTTGGGCTCGAGGTGACACAACTGGTCACCAAACTACGGTGACGCGATGAACGTTCTTGCCTAACAGAGAAGTGCCAATATTGTGGGACACACGTTGTATTAACAATCAAACCCCGGGCAGGAGCAATGTCGGCTCTACGCGGGTCTGCCTAGCAACGGCGGCTGGAATTTTGTTGATATCCCCGGCCAATATGCAACGAACAAACGCGATCGTAAGGAGAGGAAAATTTCCATCAGTCTTTTATTCTTGCGATCACCTTGGAGAGTTTTCACACCGTCTTTACGTGCAGTATTATACCGAGCGTCACAGCAAACGTTACTTTGTGCTTCAAAATATATTCTACATTTAACAAAGAGTTACCCGGTTGACCGTGGATTCGTTATTGAACCTAAGAACATTGTCTTTAATATCTCGAGTGTCTAATCACCACGGTTATTTGTCAAACTTTGTAGAAATCAATATTTATACCAGTAAATATAATCTCTATTGTACAACAACGATGGCTAGACCGAATAAAGATTCGTTACACGCCCCTAAACCTAACGCTATCCCGACATATATATATATGTAATGTAATATTTTTGGAAATCAGGCGATTGGTTCGTGAAAACTCAAGAATCGATTTTCTAAGTCTTCTTCCGCATCTCCTCAGAACTCTCTGCTTCTAATCCCTCTTCTCTTTCTCCTTTTAGCTCTTAACTTACTTTTTTTCTTTGTTCAATCTTCCCTTCTCGAAGTCCTCTTTTGTTCTCTATGCTAAGTCCCCGCCCTTCTATAGAATTTCTATATAGAGATTCTATAGAATCCCACATGTTTGGCGCCGGCATTCTTCTCCACCATCTTTCTGGCCAGCTGTTTACCGGAAGCTGTTCCTCTCCCTGTGGCCGGCGTACTGTGGTCGCTTTCTCTGATTCCAAAGGAACCCTCGCATTCCTCAACCACTTCTACTTCCGCTCTGCCACTAGTCGTAGGGCTTCGCTGGAGTCTCCTACTCGTTTTGAAGGAGCAGAAATCTTCTCCTTCCTCACCCCCATTTTCCATCGGAATAACAGAGATTGTCACCTTGTCGCTTAGTTTGATATCTGAAACCATCCTCGGTTTCTCTCCTTCCACTACCATCTTCTTTCCCTTGACTCTCTCTTTCTCCCCAGTAGCTCTTACCGTACGAGGTGGTGCTTGGGGATCCACCTCCCCCCCGCCAGTAGCCAGATAACCGTCCGGTAACCTCCGAAACCTCCCGCGCCATAAGTTTATTTTCCTTAGTCAACTTATCCATAATGAATTTTTAAAGGTAAGTCCGTGGACATCGCCAAAGTCGTCATCAACCCAGATCAGAAAACCGTGCAAATATATCCAATCATAACCAGAAAACTCGCCCAGTCGTCAACGAAAGCTATCCAATAATAAATATTAATAAATATAAATAAATAAATAAATAAATAAGTATATAGTTGATATTACCAAACTTAACTGTAATGTTATATATGTCGGGTTTACATTAGAATTAGGGTTAGGGGCGTGAAACGAATCTTCGTTTGGGTTACACGTTGTCGTTATGCAATGGAGAAGACATTGACTAGTGCAAATACGGTATTATAGAACCGGACAAGTAACCGCGGTAGTTAGGTGCTCGAGAAAACTAATGACAATGATCTAGGTTCAATAACGAATCCGCGGTCGACGGGATGATAGATGAACGTACTCGCCTAAGTCACGCGTAGAGAAAACTATCAATGGGGTGTGTCTAAGAACACGAGATCATCGGATTCGTCGAGAAAAGCCTTCGTTCAGAAAGTAAGGGAAATTGGCGTTGCTGCTAATTGGTCAATCTCCATATCGGTGGTTAGAAAAAGATGCTAGCCGCCCTCGAGGGAAAGTTGCTAGTGGAAGACGCCGCTCGTTGAAAAATATGTCTCCCCTATCTTCCCGTAGTTGGGACAAAGACTGTTTGTCTGTTTGAAGGACTTTAGTTAACTAAACCTTAAGATTTATAACGGGCCCTCGAGCTAGCCGAACATGTACTGCGGAGACGCATCGACATCTGGCAATCATCTTACTCGAAGAATAGGGTCTGCGTGTGGCGAGCCACAGGACAGAAACCGTTGGAATGTTTACTGTCGCGTGTCCCCACGAATATTTCTTTTAAGGAGAGCTATAGAATTACTCCATACCTTTGTTAGACAAAGCGTTCATCCCGTGACCGCGGCTACGTTCGGCGACTGACTGTCGCCTCGAGCCCAAGCTCATTATCACGACTCTCGAACAATTACAATCGGGTTGAATAACTACAATTGTTCAATTACAGCTATAGTAGACTCTAGGTTACAATGTTGCGGGATTATCCAAAATTCCAAAGGCTCCGGTGTTCTTTCATCTCCGACACGGCCTTCCTGACTATCACACGTCCTCGTGTGTAACTAAAATATCGTGTTTTCTTACATTAGATTCAACTGACATTATTTACGATTTAACTAAATGTCCAAGCAAGTCAAGGATCCAGTGCAATAACAAAGTTTCGTTCGGAGGTTTGACAACAGAAAAATAAAAGAGAATAGGAATTTGTAATGTTATAATTTGTATTCAAAGTGTTAGGTGCGTTCTGTGAGTCGCCAGTCAGACCGTAATGACACAACAGATCATTTTCGATTTCGTACACTGGTGAACCTCAGTTTGTTGGATCATATTGCCACGTTGGGTGCATTACACCCAGAAAGCACATAAACCCACTCAACGGGTTACAACCAAAAGCACATCAACCCACTCAACGGGTTACAACCAAAAGCACATCAACCCACTCAACGGGTTACAACAAAAACATCAACCCACTCAACGGGTTACAACAAAAGCACATCAACCCACTCAACGGGTTACAACCAAAAGCACATCAACCCACTCAACGGGTTACAACAAAAAGCACATCAACCCACTCAACGGGTTACAACAAAAAGCACATCAACCCACTCAACGGGTTACAACAGAAAGCACATCAACCCACTCAACGGGTTACAACAAAAAGCACGTAAACCCACTCAACGGTTTACAACAAAAAGCACGTAAACCCACCCAACGGTTTACAACAAAAAGCACATAAACCCACTCAACGGTTTACAACAAAAAGCACGTAAACCCACTCAACGGTTTACAACAAAAAGCATATAAAACCACTCGGTGTATTACTATGACCACAACGCAGTGTTAATGATCCTCTGAGGTCAGTGTACTTGCATCGTTATTATCACCGCCGTTGTCATCACCGCAGACGTCTAACTCAGCAGGGACGCAACCTTCTGGCATTTTTCTCAGTCTGTCGTGTCTGTCCTTATATGATCGTTTGCCGTCTAAGGTTTTTAGGGTATATCCATCTCCTTCCAAAGTCTCTGCTATTACGAATGGACCCCTGAATTTCGGATCTAACTTCGTCTGGTTTCTTTCCTCGTTTTTGCGTAATACGAAATCGCCAAGGTTGAACCTAACTATTTTAGCTTTGTTTTCGTGGAACCTATCCTTATCGTATTTGGCGCTTGCTTCTATATTCTTTATCGCCTGCTGTCTTATATGGGAGATATTTACTTCTCTTTCTTCGATATTGTCGGGTAGGGATAAGCCGTAGGGTCTCGCTGTTTTACCGATTAGTAGTTCCAACGGGCTTGACTTAGTCACGCGGTTGGTGGTACAATTTAAGGCCAGTTGTATTTCCCCGATCGCGTCTTGCCAGGACCGCCAGTTGGTTTCTATTGTTGTGAACATGTTTTTTTTTAGCGTACTCATAATACGCCCTACCTGTCCGTTGGCCCTACTAGCTCCGGTCGCAATTAAATGGAGTTTAATGTATTTATCTTGACAAAAGTCTCGAAATTCTTTGCCCGTAAAACATCTTCCCTGATCCGCTATTATCCGGCAGGGACTGCCGAATAAAAATATAGTACTTAAGTGCTTTAACGGTACTAAGGAAATCTACTTTACGAGTATGATGCAGATATGCGAATTTAGTGAAGACGTCGACCAAAACAATGACATACTCTTTCGAACCACTTTTACCGCTTAGTTTGCCCGTTATGTCCACGTGAACTGTATGCCAAGGTATGCTGGTCTTAGGTATAGGATGTAATTCAGCTTGTATTTTACCTGAACTGGCCTTCGAAACTTGACAAGCGTGACAGTTCTCTACGAATTGGCGAACATACTCCGCCATTCCTTCGAACTAGTAACACTCGCACAGTTTCTCAAGCGTTTTATCCCAACCTAAGTGCATAATTGACTGTTGCACATGGTTAATAACAGATCATCTAAAACCTCTGGGGACAATGGACAAGCAGAGAGTTCTGCCTTTTCTCTGTATTTTACGATGAAGGGTACCGGACCGTAACTCATACGTATTCGCGACGTCTTCCGCGAGCTCTTCATTCTGTAATTTATTGACGATCCCAGAAATTTGGGAGTCGCGACGTTATTCCACTAATAGCTAGTCTTCGGAGATTTCGGTCAGATTGATTTCCTTCTCTATGACTTCGTTGATCGTAAGGTGATCCAAGTCTACGGGATTTCGCGAGACAAAATTTACGTGGGCCATTCGTTTACCTTCCCGGTACAGAATGTCAAAAGTAAAAGTTTGTAAGTAAGCCCACCACCTGTAAACCCTGTCATTTAAATTTACCTTACTACTGGATGCCTTCAAAGGATTACAATCGGAGACGACAAGAAATTCTCGTCCGTGGAGATAATGACGGAAATGCTTGACGGCGTTCACAACTGCTAACGTTTCTAATTCGTAAGAATGATACCTAGATTCCGCAGGGCTACTTCTTATACTGTAATATTCTATTACTCTATTTTTACCTTCACTCTTGTGCATTAAAATAACCTCATATCCATCCGAACTAGCGTCGATACGAAGTTCTATGGGGTAGTTCGGGCCAAATACCATTAACACCGGCGCGTCGGTCAGGGCGGAAATTACCTTTTGCCTTATTTTTCCATGCCTATCTGTCCAAGTCATGTTTTTATTATCGGAAATAAGCGCATACAAGGGTTTCATTACCCGTGAAAATTTAGGGACGAATTTTCGGAAATAAAGGGCTAAACCTATGAACTGCCTGAGCTGTGTGACGGTCGTTGACGCAGGTAAAGAACTCAAGGCGTGCATTTTACCCGGATTTGGACGAACTTCTCCGTCGTAAATTACATATTCCAAATAGAGTACCGATGCCTTTAGAAAAGAACATTTTGAAAAGTTAAAGGAGAATCCGGCTTTTACAAGGGTATCTAGTACGGTGTGCAATACTTTTAGAGCTTGATCTATCGAGTCGGCAATAATTAGGACATCATCCAAATAGACGACAACGTACGAATGGCACGTTGGCTGTTATACGTGTTTTCAAAGGAATCTCAAGAACGATCTCTCGTTTCGTTTGTTCGCAACATCGAAATCAGCAGCCGCTGCTGAATACAATGAAGGAAAGTGTA
This sequence comes from Bombus bifarius, assembly GCF_011952205.1. Classification (NCBI taxonomy): domain Eukaryota; kingdom Metazoa; phylum Arthropoda; class Insecta; order Hymenoptera; family Apidae; genus Bombus; species Bombus bifarius. The sequence continues at coordinate 78,357 of NW_022885584.1, forward strand.
GTACAGATCACTCCGACCAAATGATTTCTTATGTCACCACAATTAAAAAAGGTCAAATGCTACAGAAGACTTGGCACGCGACTACTCCTGAGGGTTTCCGTAGTAAACGCTTTGATGGTTTACAAAATTGTAGCAAGGAAGAACATAAATATTAGAATATTTAGACAAGTATGAGTTGCAAAATTATTAGGGTTGTCCGAAGATATAAGAATCCCCATTTTCGACGGAGTCAGCATAGTATCGCCGTCCCGAAAATGACTTCCGGAAGAAACATTAAACGCGCACGCACCCATGTTATGCAAATAAAGGACATCGAATGGATCGAACAAAGGCACAAAAGAATTCGAAGAAAACAACAACTTATTATCCAAATTGTTCATCGAGGGTAATCAATGCTGTATACTTCCTAGAATTAGGATGAATAGGGATTTGGAGAAACCCACCGGCCATGTCCAGAATAATAAAATATCTCGCTTTTGCAATCTCGCGACTCGATCCGCAATGAGGGGTAAAGGATACCGATCCGCGACCGTATATTTATTTAGTTCTCGAAAATCTGCCTATCATCTATCTGAACCATTGTTCGTCTTCACGAGTAACACGGGGCTCGCGAACGGTGAATTACTAGGCTTTATGATTTTTGGCTGTAATTAAGTCGCTTGTTCTATCACGTACTACTCTGCGCTCGCGAAGTCTATTAGGACTCCTTGTACGGCGATGTTAGGATCAATTAATTGTGCTTCTAACTGTCCTGTATTTTTTTTGTACGAGTACGTAGGGAACCCGTAACGGATGAATCTCTGAATTTTTGAAAAGAAAGATTAATCGACTTTTATCACTACCACGTACCTCATTGTCAACTTCATTGACGTCGATCTCGTTTTCAGCGGTTTTATTACGGGCATGAATTATTTTTGTTTTACACATAGCGAGGCTAGTTTGTGTAATATTACGTCAAGATCTTGGCTTAAAATTTGACGAGCAATCGCGATATCGTATTTTTAAATAACTATCAGCCAGGACATGAAAAATTTATCTCTAACCACTAACACCTGCAACGGACAAGATTTGAGCGATACGTTTAGTACCAACATCTCTTATTCCTCGCATTACTACTATATCAATCGTTCTTTTGCCAGAAATTCTCATGACTACGGATTCTTTAATTAGCGAACACTCGGCTCCGAAATCGGGGTAAAATGGAAACGACTCACCCGGATGGCTTGATGTACCAGTTAGCGCCTCCACTACGTAGAAGTCAATTCGACACTCGGCATTGAAATTATATTCAGGGCACTGCTTTGTAAAGGATCTTTCTCCATAATCAGATTGGTAGCTGCGCACCAGGCAGCGGAGTCGAAAAATTGTTAGGTTCCACACTCGATTTTTGCACTAGCGACGGAATTGACTCGCGCACGATGGTCGTAAGCTCTTGCACTGTTATAACCGGCACTGATCCCAATTCTGATGTCGGGTTTACATTAGAATTAGGGTTAGGGGCGTGAAACGAATCTTCGTTTGGGTTACACGTTGTCGTTATGCAATGGAGAAGACATTGACTAGTGCAAATACGATTATTATAGAACCGGACAAGTAACCGCGGTAGTTAGGTGCTCGAGAAATTAATGACAATGATCCTAGGTTCAATAACGAATCCGCGGCCGACGGGATGATAGATGAACGTACTCACAAAATCTAAGTCGGACGCGTAATATTCACTGGTCGTAAAGAGTTACTCCTTTCATCAATGAGATCGCGAGAAAGAATGTCTTTCCCGTCCCGATCATGCCACACAGGAAAACTATAATGGAGTGTGTGTCTAAGGACACGAGATCATCGGATTCGTCGAGAAAAGCCTTCGTTCAGAAAGTAAGGGAAATTGGCGTTGCTGCTAATTGGTCAATCTCCATATCGGTGGTTAGAAAAAGATGCTAGCCGCCCTCGAGGGAAAGTTGCTAGTGGGAGACGCCGCTCGTTGAAAAATATGTCTCCCCTATCTTCCCGTAGTTGGGACAAAGACTGTTTGTCTGTTTGAAGGACTTTAGTTAACTAAACCTTAAGATTTATAACGGGCCCTCGGGCTAGCCGAACATGTACTGCGGAGACGCATCGACATCTGGCAATCATCTTACTCGAAGAATAGGGTCTGCGTGTGGCGAGCCACGGGACAGAAACCGTTGGAATGTTTACTGTCGCGTGTCGCCACGAATATTTCTTTTAAGGAGAGCTATAGAATTACTCCATACCTTTGTTAGACAAAGCGTTCATCCCGTGACCGCGGCTACGTTCGGCGACTGACTGTCGCCTCGAGCCCAAGCTCATTATCACGACTCTCGAACAATTACAATCGGGTTGAATAACTACAATTGTTCAATTACAGCTATAGTAGACTCTAGGTTACAATGTTGCGGGATTATCCAAAATTCCAAAGGCTCCGGTGTTCTTTCATCTCCGACATATATATATGTCGGAGATGAAAGGAAAGCCGAAGCCCTTCTTTGGAAATTTTGGGAACATCCTCTAGTACCTTAGCCTAGATTTTATTATAGTTGTAATTGCTTAAGATTTGTAATAAGCGAGATTGGGTTCGAGGTGACAATCGGTCGCTGAACGTAGCCACGGTCACGGGATGGATGTTTTATCTAACGGAGGTCTGGAGTGGTTGTATGTGTTTTCCGAGAAATGTGGTTGTGGCGGCATGCGGCCTCGAGAGCGGGCCGAGCCACGTGTGATGTTGCCTCGGAGGTGCCGATGCAATGGGACATACATTGTATTAGTAATCAAAACTCCAGGCAGAAACTGCCTAGCAACGGCGTTTGGAACTTTCTCGATGCTTCCAACGAGTGTGCCTAGCAACGGCGTTTGGAACCTTCTCGATGCTTCCAAACGGGTATAGAAAACAAAATGCAATCGTACAGGGAGAAAAATCTCCACGAGGCTGGCATTCTTGCGATTGCCTTGGAGAGTGATACATCGAGCATTTTCGACGATCGCATTTGCGTCTAAGTTAGTTTCGCTTAGTAAGGAGTTATCCCGGTGACCGTGGATTCGTTTGAACTCAAACATTGCTAATAGTATTATTTAATTTAATTATTCGTAGATCGTATTATTCATTAGGCTTAGTGTTTGTTAGACTTATTATTAGTTGTACTTATTATTTGTTAAGCTTAGTGATAGACCTGTATATACGTGTAAATAAAATCTCGGCTTTGTGAAACGATGGCTAGTCCACATGAAGAGTCGTCGGGCGCCCAAAATTCGAATCGTGACCCGACATATATATATGTCGGAGAGGGAAGAACACCGGAACACCTAGAACTTGGAATAGTCCAGCAACAGTGTACTCCAGGGTCTACTATAGCTGTAGTCAAACGATGACAGTTAGCTAATCCGATTGTAATCGTTCGAGACTGGTGATGGTGAGCTTTGGCTCGGGGCGACGGCCCGTCGCCCAACGTAACCGCGGTCGACGGGACGGGCGCTTTGTCTAGCAAAGGTATAGAGCGACAGTATGACCTCCAGTACAGGAAGTATCGGGCAGTAAAACATTCCAACGGGCCCCTCAGACAATGAATACCCAAAGTTGAGGCACTTGCGCGACACGAGTACCGCTAGCCCGAGGACCCGCCATAAAACCTAGGTCACTTCCGGCAATTAAGAGTTTCCTAATGGACAGGCAGGTTGGTTCCAAAAGCGACCGATGGAGACACGGGGGTCGGGCATCCTCGGGACGGGCACTGGGGCATTCTTGCTAGAGATCTGAGCGAGGAAGCACGGAGCGTCTTACGATCAGGAGCAGTGCACGTTTGAGTTCTACTAAGCATATCTATCACCCCGTCGGCCGCGT
>NW_022885585.1:0-86784 GCF_011952205.1 Bombus bifarius
ACAGCCATGTCACTGCGCCACGCCAGAAAAATTACTGAAAATTCTCAACGCAAGAATTGATTGTAATTTCAACAAATAAATAAAAAAAAAAAGAAAAAACCTTCAGTAGTCTTAAGAGCCGATCATAAATCTTAGAGGAATTTTTAAGGTCTTTCAGACCGAACCAAACATCTGCACTAAGTCACTGTCTAAAGGTTATTGTTTATTACGGAAAAATAGGAGAAGTTCGTCTTTCTCATGTACGATGTTTCATTCAAATCAGCTTTTCTCGCATCATTAGACCCACCCATCGCAAGTATCCTCCGCTGCATCATCGTTACAGAAAGTCAGTTTTTATACATTTTTTGAACATTCAACATCTAAGCGTGCGTCGCGTAGAATACCTTGTTACTCTAGCTATCAATCGAATTAATTGTACATTTCTAGTTAAGAAGTTGTTGGAATAAACATTAATTGTCTTCGTTAATTCAGTGTAAAATCAATTTAACCACCCCTATTATCGCAAACGAAATCAGGGGATCGATCATTTCGTGGCGTCGATTATCCAATCGTAACGGGAATTTACGACTCCCGTTGACGTGCTTCCTCGCGATCGCGTCTCCTCGCGAATGGTCGAAACACAGGTCTGTCAGATAAAAATATTAAATTACGAAAAAAATTTGTTGATACGTACAAAGAATGGACGACGAAAGATCTGGAGGTGGAATTTTCCAGGATTCTGAAGTGTATTACTTTAACACGTTGAATGCCACGCTAGTTTTACAGAGATTGCCCGTGGCACTATGAGTTTTTTAATATGGATATATATGTTGAAATATTACCTACAAGAGATAATTTACGGTGCATAATCATATTTTTAATGAATTTATCTCACAGAGGTCACTGGTGTTCCCCGTGGCGCTGAAGTGCGATTTCGCGCGATGAACTTATTTTTTTCGATTATCAATTATCTCGTGTTGTTGTTATTAAATATAAGTTTGGGGTTGATAATTAATAGATTCACACAGATTGAGATTCACCTTCTATATCTCACCAGCTCGTACAAAACGTCTGAACACACCGGATACACTTAGATAATTAACACGTGGTCGATTCCTAACACAAAAGAGCGTCATTACAAGTCGTACCAACTTAGCTTGTAGGAACTAGCGATCATACCAACTTACCGTTTCTCAACAATACGTTAACTAATCCTTCGAGTATAGGTTTAAACAATTTTTCTGTAGTTTTTTTCGATTTCTTAATCTCTTATTTCATGTGTATGTATGTGAATATTGTTATATGCAGCAGATTAGTAATTTAGGTGGAAAATGTGTGTAGGTAAATGATCTTACTCTATTATGTACATCTATTATGTACCATATCTAATTTATTAAGTGTAATTATCAGTCGAGTTCTGTATCTTTCTCTGTGTATTATATACATTATAACCTAAAATGTTTCTACGTGCCTGTGATTTCATATCGACCAATCACCCGTTAACCAGTCTTAAGCAAATTTTTTTAATCTATAAATTCAATCTCTTGGCAATTGAAATAAATTAAAAGACGTTCAATCTCTTTTCTTACCAAGTTATCTTGCCAAATGATGGATTCTTATTATTGAATTTCACTGGATAAATTTTCTTCCCTTTACTTATTTTTATGTGCACTACAGACTCATTTTTAGAATTTTCTTTTTTGACTCGATCTTTTATGAAACCCTAGAAGAAAAAGACCTTTTTTAAAATTTGTTGTTTTTAACCTACAGTGTGGTTTACTGTGCCTTGTGTATTAGAGATAGGGGTTAGGTTAGTCTTTGTTGACACGGTAGGTGTTATCGCTATAGTATTGATTGGGCATATAGTTTTCCGACCGGATATTCAAAACGATACTTACTAAATCGATTCTTATATTGATGATAACTTTTGAATCAATGAATTCGCAAATTCAAAAGTTCAAGTGAAGTAAACTTTTCATGTCCTTCTTTTTTCTTTTTACGCAACAATTTTTCTATCGCGAGCCTATAAATAGGTAGAAAATAGGCATAGAAATCAGTAATCAGCAAATTTTGTAATGGTGGTCTCATGATGTTTTTTATAACTAAATCTTCTTTATCGTTATCCATAATACCTTTTTTTTTTTTTTTTTTTTGGTGGAGAAATCCTCATGGACACTCCGCTGCTGCAGTAGGCACGTAGCAGCAGAGTAGTGTCGGACTCCTACCGACTAAAACTCCACGATGACTACCCTACGCGTGCGACGGGGGTGCTCCAGGTACCTCAATGAATTAACTTCTGTTGCACCCTCTTCTCGCGTCCTCTTGTTCGAGCCAGTCCTAGTATCTCCCGTCTATTGAGTTGGCGTTAGGAGGGTCCTTGCCCCTAGCGCTGCGCTCCTTCAGGCGTGGTCCGTTGGGACGGCGGTGGGGCGGCTCTAGGTCGCCTGACTGCCATCCTTCTCTGTCTGTTTGTCACCCTGACTGTCATCCGTCTTATCCTGCAGGGGTGAGAGTTTTTCTTCCTCTCCCTTTCCGCTCGCTCCTTCGCGAGCATAACTCGCTCGCAGAAGTGGCGGACGGCCTCGTATTCCTGTGGCCCTCTCAGCATCGCCTCTATAATCGCTGGGGGGGGGGGGGTCAATGTTCCTCCTGTGACATGCCGCAGGGAGTGTCGGGGCAGCTCCCACGACGGACAGAGCTCCAGGGTGTGCTGCGCCGTGTCGCTGTCCTCTCCGCAGTGGTGGCAGATGTCTGTCGTCTCCCGTCCAATTCTCTTCAGGAACTCACCGAACACGCCGTGTCCGGTGAGTATCTGGGTCATTCTGAATGTGAGCGGGAGGCCGTGGCGGCTTCTCCATGCCTCCCAGTTTGGGAGGACCGCCTCCGCGCCCCGATGTTCACCTCCCTCGTTGATCAGCTGGGATCGCCACCGGTCCCACGTGTCCTCCTCAGCGGTTCCTATGTCGTTCGGAGCTGCCTGCTCGGTCGGATCTTCTTCCGGATGCCATACTCTCCGGTGGGTGTATCTCTTTTTGAGCGCTAGCGCCCGGAGCTCCCACTGGGGGGACGCGGCTAGGGCGGTCGCCGACGCGTGAGACACCGTCCGGTATCCCCTAATGATTCTGATGGCGGTTACCCTGTGTAGCCTCCTCAGGAGCAGGATGCTGCGGCGGCTCGCCATCACTCGGGACAGAATGACGCCCTCGTAAAGTCGGCGCACCGCGTCTCCCGCCCCGCCGATGTTCGGTAGCAGGCCGCACAAGGCATTGTTAAATAATCTAGAGAAAATAATATTATCTAGATATAGAATGATGAATAAATATATAGAATATAATGTATTCTGTCTTATTACCAGGAAATTCGAAATTATTTGACTATTTCTGTATTTTGTTGAGCAAATCTTGAAGAATGAATTGAGTTGTGGTTATGTTTCTGCCACTGCATAAAATTGTGGTATATAATCGGCATAAATGCAGAATTTAACAGGACATGGAATGATAGAAGAGGATTTGTTGGAGCAATAAGAAAGAGTACTTAAAAGAGTATGTTGTGAGATTTCATATTGTATTCCAAATTTTTGGGGTAATGCTACATTTATTGTGACATAGATTGATTGATTGCAAACAAGATTGATGAAATTTAACATTTTTCAATCGACTTAACTAACTGTTCGAATTTTCATGATTCTATCCTTCCACACCATATCGAAACCTTTTTCAATATCAAATCCTATTTCTATTAAGTGTTGTTTAGTAATAAAGACATCACAAACAAATATTTCTATGTTTGATAGGTGATTTGTCGTACATCTGGTTTTTCTAAAACCATACTGACGAACCGTACTGAAAAAACCATACTGAAGTCAGAAAATTTACGTGTTTTAAGAATCATTAGAGTCGATTGTTAATTATTTTTTCTTACAATAAAGATAAAGTAGAGGTAAGAGCTTCCATTTATCGAGAAAGGGTGGTCATGGGTCATTATCGGCCGTATGATCATATATATGTCGGGTTCACATTATGATTAGGGTTAGGAGCGTGAAACGAATATTCATTTGGGTTAGACATTGTTGCTATGCAATAGAGAAGATACTTACTAACACAAATATGATTATTACAGAATTTGACAAGTAACCGTGGTAATTAGATACTCGAGATGCTAATGATCCTAGGTTCAATAACGAATCCGCGGTCAACGGGATAACAGAATGCGCTTTCTTCCAAAGCCCAAGTCGTACTTGACTTGCTTGGCTACGGTGGAAGTATAACTAAACTAACTCTTTGTCAACACCAGAGGGCTACTACGACGACAATGAGTCTGTCTATCCCGCTAGCGGTCGATTATACGGGCACACGATACAAATACCGCACCTAGCGAGACTCCGTCTACGTCTAAGGCAGGGACTACCGGGCATAGCCATAGTCCACCGGTAGTCCCGGGACGAAACGCTCCTCATTCCCTTTTCACCTAGCTCCAACTACACCTCCTACAAATCATTTCAATCATTTTTTTCAGAGTAAAATACGCTTACCGCACATACGCGCGCGGGCTCACGTATACAATGTCCGCTTTCAGAGACAAAAACATATTTTTTGACCCGGCAGTTCGAAAGACTTGTGCCAGTAGTTATAATAATGCTTTGTATTTTCTGTCTCCATCGTGTTTTCAATACTCGTTGTAAATGCAGTTAATTTGGAAAATTCATTAGCCAAATGCAATGATCCGATCGATCGAGGATTACCCGGAGGAATTTTCGCAATATTTACCTAATAGCTTCGAAGCCTCGCTTCGTCAAGGTACCTCATAATCTATCTTCTTTCCACTAGAAGAGCGCGAGCATACTCATTGTCTTTCTTATATTCTGTGAAAACAGATCAACATGCATATTCTCTGGACTTCACCTTGAGCCATGCCGCATTGTCAATGGAGTCGAGTGTAACGTCAATTTACATCAGAGACCAGGCTACACACCGCGGACAGGACGGCACCCAGATGTCTGCACATCCTTGGCGCCGTACCCTCGATAGTCTTAAGTACCCACCAGAGGTCTTGGAATTTTCATAGTTAAGGTCCTTCGGACCAAGCGAGTATTTCTTGTCTTAGATTTCTTTTACGTTTATTGCCTACCACGTGTTAGCATAGAAAGTTGGTTTTTTTCACATCTGGTATGTTCCGTTAGCAACTTTCTCGCGAGGACGGCTGAAACCCTTCCTGATCCACCAACCGTCTTATTATCCAATCGGGGACGGCGTCTACTGCCTTCACTTTCTTAACCAAAATCGTCATCAACAAATCCGGTAGTCCCGTGTCCTTAGACACACCCACCCCTAGCCTTCCTCAGAGACAGTATCGTCAGTAAGACTCACTTATTCTGTATCCTTAGAATAGTCAACATATCTTTATCGGTCTCTACCCTTATAACAGTGGCGTACTTAACGTATCAGTGTAACTAAGTCTTACATAACGTGGTTGGAGTGAATTGTGATTTATGTTAATTCAGTGTGTATTACATTGTGATTGCTGAATTCATAATAAAGTTTAATTAAAACAAAATTAATAGTTGTGTTACGACTCAGCTATTTTATTTCATCAACCAACCCTTAAGTTTACGTGACACGAGCAAGGTCAGATCATTTCGTTCTTCGAATAGTTTAGAATTGCTTAAGTTACCGAACCATCCACTCTCTCATCGTTCTGACAGAATTTCAGAATCGCTTTAACCTTTGCATCGGCAAGATCAAAATCGTTGATCGTCGAACTCTTGTATTACATTTGCAAATGGCTTCCCTCAAAAGCAACCGTTCCATTGTTCTTTGACTTATCAGTTACGATTTTTCGAAACTTCGCAACATTTGTTTCAATCGCATGTTTCGTTAGCGTTTTTGCGAATAGTCCAATGGTTCGAGACTTTCACTTTTTGAATCAGTTATCCAATATTTATCGTGTAATAAATGTAATGCATGGAGTAATGATCATGAACGCGCGCATACACAAACACAAACACCAAAAATAGCACTGTTACACGAGTGCATTAAAACAACTAAAGCTAGATAAATGATTCCTTTCTTATAATGAGTGTTCATACATATAATTTTGATTAAACGCGTTTAGAAACAAAATTGCAACGTAGGCGTAAGTGTAGAGGTAGCAGCAAGTGTAAAAAAATTTAATTTTTTCTCCGTTTTGTATCCAGTCATACTAAACCTTTTTCCAAATATTATTATATAAATTTTTGGACTATCGTCCTGAATGGCCTCAGTAGCCGATCGGGATGAAATATTAAATCTTAAATTTGGGAAACGACGCGTTCTTTATCTACAGACTCCTGTATACTATGTGAAAGTTTACGGTTGTAAGTGTTAAAGTACGTTCGTAAGTTACTGTAGATCAAGAAACGAATGATCGAAAAGCGTTTTCTAAGTTCATTCGCGAGATAATAATAAACGACCGGTTATAGATGCGTATATATACACAGGCATACAAAAATATTCGTGGAATATACCCGTGGAAAACTAGCTGGATTTAACAAAACAGGGATTGTCATGACTAAGTTGTGTAAATTTTCTTTTGATTTCAAGTATATACAAATTGGTTGTTATTTGTACTTTAGTGGATTCCAGACAAACAAGAGTATTCAAGGAATCAGTAGATTTTTTGTTCAATGGAAATGTCCATCGCGTTATTCAAGACAACATATTCGGTTACAAAAATGGATGCGTTATTATTAATATTTTTATTAATACGCACGCTTATAACAAAGATTGTAACAAATGGCTCGGATACATTCAGAACTCGTAAATTTACTCCTATCCTTATGCCATCAACAGAATAAAAACGATCATCACTCGTTCCCGTTTAGGGACTTGTGTCTGCTGTATAGTTTGTGCACAAGAAACTGGATTGGACGATTCCACGGTTTTAGGTTAGATACATTAAAGTCAAGTGTCCCTATGACAAGAAAGACTTGTAGTTAGAAAAAATAGGCCGGGGTATATGTGCGAGGTGGTTGGGTGCTATTTATACCCCCAGTGGTATTCCATTATCCTGAAGGAATTCAGGCTTTCCAATAATTGCGCCTTGTTTGTATGTTTAAATTTACACGTATTTATTCCCATAATAATAGTTCAATCAAATTAGTCTCGAATCCAATAAAAAATGATACCTGAAATTTTATTATGGGATCAAATAAAAATCATGTTCAGGAACAAATTCTATATCTTTACTCCAGATTTTTTGCAACATAAGTATATATTTAATATGTATCTTTTTTAACATATATTTTTTGAAATATAAGTTATAAGTATTAAAAGTATCTATCAAATGAGATAGATACGTAAAAATTGGTTAGTTTCCTGAGGCATAAGAAAAAGTAGAAGGTGCTCAAAATGGCACTTTTTAACTTGTTAATTATTTTTGTAAAATTGTATGTACAAAATGTATTATAAATGTATATATTGTGGCAGCACTCGACAGCACAAATACCACCACTCGACACTGATTTGTGTCGGACGACGACAGCGCACGTTACGAACGTTCGGGGCCCGGGTTCAAATCCCGGCGCCCGTGTCCGATTCTTCTTCCACAATTCTTAAATGAGAAGAAAATATAGTAGTACTCCATCAGCGACATCTACAGTCAGTAGCTACAATTATCACGGAAAACAACACTTACATCTCAATATAATTGCGATAATGTAACTTTTGTCATTCTTAAAAAATATGCCAAATTCCATCCTGCTTATTAGTTTTTATAAAAAGCCATTTAGGAATTAAAAAGGCGTCTTCGTAAAAATTTATGTGAGAAAATGGTATAGTGCTCCGTCAATCTATGTTTACGCAATCATTATTCGTCACTAACTGACTTCGTTATAACGGTTCTTTTTAAAATACGCTGTCAACACTCCATGACAACGTTGACAACACACACCTGATATCTCCCAAGCAATCCGTTCACGATACTATACTATACTACACTCCTACATTAATTTCTATAATTTTTGTCGCTCAACTACTAGCGGGGTCTTCTTCTATTTTTTAAAAGTTGTGTTATGATTACAAGTTGAAACTAATCGACTTATAATTTCAAACTATTCAGAAATGTTAGCAAAGTCTATATATCATCTTTTCGCATAAATAAATGAAATAACATCTAAAATTGTGATCACTTACCATGTAGGTCATGTGTGTATTACCATGTAGGTCATTGTAAAATTAGTATTTTTCTACGAATTAGAAAAGAAAAAGGAAATGTTGTATAAGGCTAAATAGGAACCGAGATATCTTTTTTATCCGAAAGCCGCAACACCCTTAATTTAATATGAAGCGTTATAAAAGATAGAGTATACGGAAATACAGCTAAAGTAATAATAAAAGAAATTTCAATCACATTGATCCAAAAATGTTTCAGCAATAGATTAGATATCAAATGCGGAGTATGTGCACAGGCAAGTATCTGTCGTAAACAGCGCGTGCAACGTGGTACGACTGTTTATAACTAATTGATTAAAAAGATCTTGTTCATGTAGGCGTTTTGTTACGGTAAAGCGACTACTAGTAGCGATTTCGTTCTCACGTAATTGACGAGCGATTTGAGTAAGTAGTCATTCTTGCATCTGCTATTAGTGATAGATATCCAGATGATATAAGGTACAACGCATATAGTGTTTAACAGGTTTATAGTTAGTTTATTGTTAGGTAACACAAGTGGCCGAAATCGTTTGACATATTAAGAGCTTCGTAAATATGTATCTACGTACAGAATAACAAGAAGTATTTATAGAGGTTTATTGATGCATGCAGTGCGTACAAAAACGTTAGGGACAAACCTTAGAAACATATAGAACAAGCGAAAGGATCTTAGTAAATATGTGTTCACAAACGATTAGTTTCGGAGTTATGAGATCTTTTTATCAATAAGACATTACTTTTACAGCATATGTTCGTTTCAACACATCCTTTGTCACGTTTTTTCATAGAAGCACATACTCGTTGAAAGGTCTTTCCCGTCGAAACATTTTTCTTACTCTTCGGCAACAATCTTCGATTCGTTGTATTAACTCATTTAACTTAGCAGATGGTTTACTATACACACTACATACTTTTATAGACTAAACATTTCATAACTCCGAAACTAATGGTTCTTGAGTCCACGTTTATTAAAATTCTTTTCCTTGTTTTGATGAGTACTACATGCTGCTAAAGTTTGTCTCCAAGTGTTCCAAGACTGTATAATATAGGAATAGATATCTAGAAGAAGGTCGTTACTGTATTTAATAAAATTTACAGAAAAACGTAAAAAAAATTCATTGCTCACTGTAGCGATTAAGGTAGCAGGTGATGTATAATAGTATCTACACCTGATCAGATATATGTAGAAACTAACTTTATGAATTTCTATCCGTCTAAGCTACTTCCCCACCTTTCATTTTCTTATGCAAGACACGAATATGTTTTATAATAATATTAGAAGTCTTAAGGCACTGGTTTATCATTAATGTTGTAACTGGCAAGGATTCTTGGTGTCTCCTCAGATTTCTTAGGTCCCCTACTCTTTGGTTCATGTATGTTTATGAACTGTATCAGGAAAAGTGTTTGCTGGTTTTAATCTATAAAATCTTCTGCACAATCCATGAATGATGTTCATCGAAATAGTGTTACAGCCAACTTTCCAATTTTTTGATGACAGTCCCGAACATTGATGGAGACTTGCTTCTTCGACACAAGTTTCCATTTGCCATACTCGTTTATATACTCGATACCTGAATTCTTCACGGCTTTCTGCTTCTTGTCTCGTTATTTGTCAATGAACGTTCCTTACCACTACACAAATGTTTAATTTCACAAATCGATAAATTAACATTATTCATACTGAAATTATTAAGAAAACTGCACGACACAAAGCGATACTAAAAGTGAGCGACTAAGACACACAACCTTTCTCCACTTCTTCGCCACTGTTTATTCTCTTTTTCTGTGCAGCTCCTGGCCTCCTAGTGCTGTTGTCGAGTAATAGAAACTTTGCCAAAGCGTCTTTACACAACATAATAACACAACAAAATAGCACAACATAATCATAACATCGTAACACATATGCTTACTACTACCGCAATCAAAAATTACCAAATATTATCACCATCTATGAACTGTTGCTGGAAGTATAATTAAGCGAGAGCACAGAGCGGTTTAGTTGTTGCTAAAGGATTAAATTTGCGTTACAATAAGGAGAAGATGATCGCTAAGAAAGCGAACCTCCATTATTTCTTGTTCCTGCGCATTCTCTTTCCACGTGTAACTAAATTTTTCTTTTTCTTTAGAACTGATATCTTAGAGTGTGCTTACCGGAAATCTAATTACAATAAATTTTTTTTTATTTAAAATTGCATACAACTGCCAGTTATTGTCGAATCACTATGAAATTACTTACCTTCTTACAAACATTGAGGCTCTCTTTCTATTTCACCTGCTAATTTTCATTTTTAATGTATTAAATATTTCTATATCGTACTCCAAAATTCGTTGACAACAACTTTCTATAAATTGACAGCTATTACCTGATTTTGGATCGCTCTGCTATGAATACGTTGAATATAGAAATAAAGACCAGGAGAGCAATTGAAAAGCAACAAGACACCTCACAGAATTTATATTTGGACAAAGTAGTTTAAAAAGTAGAATTTAATTTACTCCTGGTACTGCAGTGCCTGAGTCCCTTCGGATTGATTGGCAAATGACGGAAGTTATTTCTGTTAGAGACGAAACTGATCGCTCGAAGTATTTTCCAGTGTTGCCTGTGATTTATTTCGGTGATGATGCAATTATTTATAAATCATACATATCGTAAAATCTCAACCATTACATATCTTGTGTATGATTTAGAAATTATTGCGCTGAAAATTTGATCTAAATCGGTTTATGTAGAAACAAGCGACAAACATTGGAAGATGTAAAGATTTTTAGATTTATTATTACAGTTATAAGCTGCGAAAATCAAGGATTGTCATTTTTTTACCGTTACAATTATAACTTACAAGTCATGATAATGTTAACTCATTTTGATGAAATTTTCGACTTGTAAATATATAATCGATATAAATCTACAAAACGTATCTCTTATATTTTTATTGCAAGCTCCAATAAAAAAATTGTTTACTACTAACGTTACTAAAATAACGTTTACTAGTAGTAAACTTCCCAACAAAAAATCAAGCCGTTTGGTGCAACTTTTAAAAAGTTATTCTGTTTTAGAAGTTGTCCGAATACTTTCGTGACATATACTGTATATGTACATATATATCCTTATTTCTTTTAATATCCTAGTAATGTAGTTTTGTTTCATTATATAATTAGGCAATGGCAAACAAAAGAAAGAGAAAAAGTATTGTTTAGGTTAGTGCATTCTATGATATTTATGTAAGAGATAATGGCAAAGAAAAATAGTGTTAGATAATAAATTCAGTTTTTGAGATAATAATTTATTCTTTTTAAATATCTTGTTTGTTACTGATCAGATATACAATAGTTCGTTGAAAAGCATATGATATTCTAATTTGTGCTGCTCACGACAGCTTGAACGACTGACCAAGTGTTAATGTACTTATAAATGATTAATATCGTTAGTTACTCCAAAAATCGTCCGGAGGGGGTATGTATTCTGCCATTTTCGTAGTACCAGTTTTGGGATCGATTATTTCACAGTATTTCAAGGTACAGATTATATCTCCACTTCCTTGACAAAAACAAGTATTGCATCCATCAAAGTAACTTTTACCCGGTATACAATTTCGTTTTGCTTCTGAAAAAAGTTTGTCAATGTAATTAGTAGAAATTATAATATACAGTAGCGGACAAAAGTTTAAGAAGATGATTTGTAAATCGGATTATAAACATCTTATACGCATATTGTTCTTCTATTCGGTTTGTCTCTTTGGAATAACATAGCTGTATGTTTGACCTTCGTAACCTCAGACCGTC
Organism: Bombus bifarius; assembly: GCF_011952205.1. Classification (NCBI taxonomy): domain Eukaryota; kingdom Metazoa; phylum Arthropoda; class Insecta; order Hymenoptera; family Apidae; genus Bombus; species Bombus bifarius. The sequence continues at coordinate 11,949 of NW_022885585.1, forward strand.
AGTTGTTAAATACAAACAATGTAGGAGTTACAACAGTTCGTTACCGCTTAGCACTTGTAAGCAGTGGACATTAGGTTAAGACGATCTGTGTAAAACGTGAATATGAGTACAGTTTTTGAACATTTTGATTCTGGAATGTCAAAATCATTATTTAGTGTATTCTTTTATTGCTTAAAATCCATTTAGATAGGAACAGACTATGGGTAAATCAAAGAACTTACTTGAAAACGAAAGAGAACAAATCGTAAGGCTGCGAAATAGCAAATATAGTGAACAGGTCAGAAACGGCTTGTAAGCATGCTTGGTATAAATTTTTAAAGGCAGGCATGTATCGCGATCAATCGAAAAACGGAAAACAACGCCGAAAATAGATCGTTTTCGTAGTGCAAATAATATTGCTGCGGAGATAAACTATAAAAATGATACACAAATTAGTGCTAGAACTAAAGAAGTTAGGAGAAGATTAGAAGACTTTAACTTAAGTGGGCGAAAACCCCAAAAGAAATCACTGCTGAGTTCTAGGAATCGAAAAAGACGACTTGCATTTGCTAGAGCTCATAAGCATTGGGCAAGTGAAGATTGGCAAAATCTGCCGATATGTCGTATCAATGGAATTATGGACCGTTTTCAATACCTGGACATACTCAAGAACACAATGTTGTCTTTCGCACGCAACAATATGAGTGATGATTTTATTTTTCAAAATGATAATGATCCGAAGCACATGGCTCGGGTTATGAAACAGTGCTTCGAAGAAGAAAATATTATCGTGTTGCCGTGGCCGTCGCAATCACCAGACATTAAATTAATCGAGAATTTGTGGAGCATTATAAAAAAGACAGTACAAGCTTATAAACCGAAAAATTTAAATGAACTTTACTCTACAATTGAAACAGTTTGCAGTAATATTACGGTAGATCAATGTAAAAAATTAATAGATTCTACGCCAAGAAAATGTACCGAAGTGATAAGAAATAACGGATATCGGACAAAATATTAAATTTAAATAAAAATTGCGTATATTTTCTTACCAAAAGTTAATATTTTTTGTGTAGTCTTAGGCTTCTGACCGACGGAATATTATGCAGATTTCGTTCCTTTTTTATAACTTAGCTACTGAGCAAAATATCAAAATGAAATTATTTTTATAAGTGTACAAACAAATGTCTAATTAGTTAATGCCCAAGGTAGAACACTGTATTTATATTTTTTATGAAAAGTAAATCAATTATTTATTTATTCCATTTCGTCTTAAACTTTTGTCCGCTACTGTATTATTAAAATAAATGGCAATTAGAAAACTGTAAACATCGCAGAGAAAACTTACCATAAACAGCAGCACCAAACGACTCGACGATGAGTAAGAAGAACAGAAAAGTGAAGATTTTAAGAGACATGTTTCTCGCGTGTTACTGTACGTCTTTCTGCGAACTATTCCATTGATGCCACACTTTATATACGTTTATAATCTCTGATTCTGTTACAACCTCATTCGAATGTTTCACATTTTCTAGGAATCTGTTTATTTTGAACACCAAATTTATTTATGAACATTCTGAAAGATGTTTGTAAATAACAGCATATGTTACGAAAGATTTTTAAGACTCCAGTCAGTAACTGCCGATCCTCGTAATCGGAGATCAAAGGTCGAACCGTTAATATGTCGATAAAACTGTCTCTTCAGACAAGCTAGATTAATTTTCCGTAGAATTCTTGCGACAACGTACCTATATGTATAACTTGCTCTCTAACGATCTTACGAAGTGTGTAGTCCCTTACGAAGAACGTAGTCCATCGAAACAGGTCACACGTATTATGAAATCCAAGGCTCCCTTGCACCATTCGATTAAAATTATTAGTAAAGCTTTATTAGTTTCAAACCTTTTTGTTAACATTAATAAATATCCTTGCATTATACATAGTTTGTTAATTATTACAATAACAAGTTTCGTAATAAAGTAAATAAGTTTTACAAATAACGGTATATTCCAAAATCATCACTTCACTAAATATAACATATTTTATATCATTCAATTTTTTATAAGATGAATATTAAATAATAATACAATCCAATAATAATAATAAATAATTTTTCTTGCCGTTTTTCCAAGTCAAATCTTTGATAACATCAGTATCGATTGAATTTGCTACTTCACTTTCTATTGACAGAATAGCCAGAGATGAAAATCTCTCTTGGCTTATCGATGATCACAGATAATTTTTTATTAGTTTCAATCGCGAGAAACTACGTTTCGCTGAAGCCACGGTTACTGGCGTCGTTAACATAATTTGTAATGCGATTAATAAATTTGGATATGCTTCCGAGAGATTGTTCTTTACAATGTAATTCATCGAATCTAAAGCCGAATAATTGGTTTTCGTTATTGGCTGTAACATCTTAATTTCTTCAAACATTTCAGTTCCCTCGAAATCTCCTTCCAAACGTAAGTGAAGATCTTGACAATACCTTAATAAATATTCATCATCTAAATTTCCAATCTCATTCATGTATAGAAAATCAAAAATATTTTGGTGATTTGCATATAATTCGAATCTACTTGTAAAGGATACTAACGCACTATCTATTATTTTGAAAAAGTAATGGACACGGAATTATTCTTTATCGTTGATCATCGATGATTCATCCTGTCCTTCATAATCGAATAATTTCTATTTCTTGCCCCTGTATCATGATTTGAAATGTGGTGTTATGTCCGTTTCCTTTGCAACTTCATTTGCTGCGATCATAGCTTTGCTAAATCCTTCATTTCTATATTACGCAAAGAATACGTTAAGATCTTTCAGATGCTTCGTGGCTAAATCGATTCGCATCTTTTGATTTTGCAATACTTTGCTGACGATGTTAGTTTTTGATAATATTTCGTACCAAATGATAAGACTGGCAATAAATTCAAATTCATTTATCTTGCGCACTATAGAAAAAATCTCAATTTTCAATTTATTGTCAGACTCGTGGTTGTCAATTTCAATCAAAGCGTTTCGAAATTGGCGAACATAAAATCAAATAGCCTTTACACTATCAAAACGGCATTTCCATCTAGTTTCTGATAATGGTTTAGGTGTAATTTTTTCAATGTATTTTTTTAAAACATCCCAACGCGATATCGATGCTGCAAATATCGTGTAAATTTTTTGTAAAACACCAAAAAAATGTAGTGCTTGGGTTGATAAATTTGCTATATCTCCCAATAACAAATTCAAGTTGTGACTACCGCATGGTACGTAAAACGCTTTAGGATTTACACGTAATATACGTGTCAATATTTGTACTCCTTGATATTCCCCTCATATTGACGCCATCCTTGTCCGCGACAGTCGGATATTTTTATTCCCAACTGATCCAGAATGAGCATGATAGTTTCAGATAGTCCCCTTCCTATTCTATCGTGAACTATTGGATTGGCAACTAAGTGATTGCGCATTTTGTCAATATCACCTAATGACAAAATCCGCAATCACTTCGTTGCCAACTCAATATCTCAAGTTTGATAAAATGTTCCTTGATTTCAACCTCCTCGTATGTTATGTTGACATAACGAAGAACAACAATAATTGCTCTTAATGGCTCACATCTGGTGTACAATACAATAAAATGGAATAATATTTTGCTCTCCTTATTGCATCGATAATTACTTTTTTTACTTTATTTGCCATTGTACTTATTAATTCGTTTTGAATTGAATGCGATAAATAATGATGCCCTTTTATGGCTGTTCTGTTTAAATGATCATTTAGAACAGAATCAAATTTTGTAATTAATTGTATTAAACTCAAAAAATTACCATTGTGCGGTGTGTACAAAGTATCGAAACTTCCTCGGAAAGCTAAATTATGTTGCGCCAAATATAAAATAACAGCAGTTATTCTTTGGAAAACTTGTTCGTATCGTGCCGTTTCCAGTCTTAAAAATTGTTTGCACTCTTTATCAAGTAGATTGCCAGTGCGAAAATTTTGTTCAGTTTGAAGCCACTTGTTTATAGCTCTTAAATGTACCGCAGATCGTTCGTGCATTTTGATTCGCTGTGTTAAATGGGATCAATCGCAAAATCCATCTGCCCCCAATGAAATATCAGTAATGGAAAATAATTTACAAGCGAAACAGTAAATCTTGTCTTCAGATTTAAAATAAATTAGCCATCTTCGTGTTGTCCTTTGTCCATTCGTCAGTATTTTCGTAAAATATAATATGTTGCAGAAAAACTCCTGTTATTTTCGTTCTTAGAGAAGTTAAATTGAGTAACTTGTACAGGACCATGTTGAACTATTAAATTGACTGTTTGTTGTGTTCTGTCAATTGGCCACTTCAGTTTCCAATTCGTCCAATTCAGTTTCATTGGTGTCTTCTTCATTTTCCTTCATAGGTGTATTTAACTCTTGGTTTTCCTCTTCCAGGGGGATCTGATTCATTATCGTATGTTCTTCACCTTCGTTTGGCTGTCTTAAATGACTAGTAGTTTCAATTACATACTTCAAAATGTTTGTTTGCTGTTTAATATAACCGTCTCGCTGTTTCTTCCGTTTTAGTTTTTCAGCTCCACTTAAGTATTTCAGTCCATGATCTCTATCCCTGCTAGCCATAGCGGTTCTTAAAAAAACATACTTCTGTGTATAAACTTTTGTCTGTTACAAAAATGAATAAAATCGCGTACCAAAAAACATTTACTGCAAGATAGAATAAACTACATATTTCATTAGTTTGTATATAGTTGAAACATTTCTCTGTTCTTGCTCACTTTATCGAAATCAGTTCTGCCCGCGCAGCCAAGCTAAGCGGACGTGAAAAATAGTGCTTCAGAAAAGTGCGGCAAGTAGGGAAGAGAAAGTTACGAACGGCTACGCGCATAGATAAATGGTGAAAACCCGTGTCTTCTATTAAGAAGACTACAAGCAAACCTACCATGAAAAAACAAATCTCGCCGATAAAAATGATTAACAAAGACGAACAATACTACATAAATAAAACAACAAACACATCAAAAACAAGTCAACAAATAAATCAAGAACAGGACTGCTCAGTTACAATTGAAGTTGATATGGAAACCAATAAAGAAACAACTCAACAGGATGAAAACTGGAAGGTGGCCAGCTACAATAAAAAACGAAAAATAACAGGTAATCTAGATATGGAAAGGCAGCGATGGCTGCAAGAATTACCATTAAGAAACTCCTTCAGCTCGCTAACGGAAGAATTAGACGATGACGCAACAGGCAATACCACAACTTAACCAACACACATTACAAAACCATCACCAATATTTGTTGAGGCGTAAATAATAGACCCGCTTATTGATCAACTAAACAATATAGTTGGAAAGGATAATTACACAATAAAACAAACAAAATTAGAATAGGTAAAAATCCAAACAAACACTCCAGAAAATTATAGGAAAGTCATAAAAGAATTAAGGGGGAAAAATGCTATATACCACATGTACCAGCTGAAAACGGAAAGAAGCTACAAAATAGTTATAAGAGGATTACATCCAAAAATTAATACAGAAAAATTAAGTGACGAACTAGCAAAAATTGGCCATCAAACAAGAACAATAAACAATATGACAAAGTACGATACGAAGCAACCATTACCACTATTCTTAATAGAACTGGAACCCAGAATCAATAACAAGGAAATTTATGAAATCAAAAAAATTCTAAACACAATAGTACATTACACAATAGTAAACAAAAAAGATATATCACAATGCATGCGGTGCCAACAATACGGTCACACAAAAAATTATTGTAACAGAAGCCCGGCATGTGTTAAATGTGCAAAAAACCACTTAACAATACACTGCCCATACGCAAGAAAAATAAAACAAGTTAGATGTTATAATTGTAACGGAAACCACCCAGCCAGCTATAAAGGATGTGTAATCAGGAAACAACTTCAACGTAAACTGTTTCCAGCACTTCGCAATAGATCAGTCGATAACTACCAACAACAACAAAGTACAACGGCTAACAAAGTAACATTGAAAGCACAAAAGGAAATAAAAGCTATAAGCAGAAACACAGATCCCCAAGGAAACCGAAGCTACGCACAAGCAACCCAAAACATTAGACAAGCAACGCCCATAAACAATCAGAGACAAAGCAACAACACCGAAGACGCTACAGAAATCAAAGAACTACTAAAACAATCAATCAAAAACACCGAAGTACTTACAAAAATGATAAGCGAACAAAACGCAGTCCTCAGACAGCAAACGGAACAAATTACAGTTATGGTACAACTACTTACAAACATGCTGAGCAAAAAATAAGAAATAATAATGGACATGCTTAAAATAGCAGTCTGGAACTCCAACGGCCTACAACAAAGGGCCCTAGAAACTGAAAAATTCCTGTATAATAATAATATCGATATACTACTCGTTTCAGAAACACACTTCACTATAAAAAGTTACATAAAAATACCGTACTACACCACATATGATACCAAGCATACCTCAGGAAAAGCACACGGAGGGACTGCAGTAGTAATAAAAAACGACATTAAACATCACTTACACAGCCAAGTTAGTAAGGAACATATACAAGCAACCACCGTTACCGTACAGACTAACAGCAACCAACTGCAGTTGTCAGCAGTATAAGTACCGCCGCGACACAAAATCACAATGCAAATGTGGGAAGAGTACTTTCGACACATAGGTGACAAGTATATTGCAGCTGGACACTATAACTCAAAGCACACACTATGGGGATCAAGAATCACTACACCACGAGGTAGAACTTTGGAAAACTACATTAGAAACAATAACTTCAATATGTCATCCACAGGAAGACCGACATACTGACCGACAGACCTGAGCAAAATACCTGACCTGCTAGACTTTGCAGTTACAAAGGGACTAAACGCAAATAAACTAAACATAGCACCCAGCCTCGAGCTTATCTCCGACCATACACCCATAATAATTACATACAGAAAAAAACCAATACTTTACAGCAATTCAGAGACGCTATGCAATAAAACCACCAAATGGCAAACATTTAAAGAAATAATTGAGAGCAAAATCAACTGCAACATCCCATTGAAAACACCTGAACACATCGATCAAGCACTAACAACATTTACAGAAACTATTCAAGAATCAGCAAGGGCTACCATTATACCAGAATCAACCAACAGACAAACAAAAATAATTCCATTAGAATAATTCCATCCTCAAAAAAATTAGAGAAAAAAGAAAAGCGAAAGCAAAATGGCAAAAACACAGAACAAAAGAAAACAGAAAACACGTAAACAAACTCGCAAAAGAAATAAAAAACAAAATAATAGAGCAGAACAACAGCGAGTTCACAAAGTTCATCGAGTCACTATCTGCTCACGAGAACTACAACTACTCCCTATGGAAAGCCACAAAAAAAATGAAGAAGACAATAAAAATGGTACCAGCAATCAAAAGAGCAGACAACACATGGGCAAGAAGCAACGAAGAGCAAGCTGAAGAATTCTCCAACCACCTATGCAACACATTCACCCCACATAACATCAACGACAGCAACCACAATAGTCATACGGACGAGGATGCGCTAACTACTAGTACACCAACTGACAATCACTACGCCATACCCAAAGCAACAGCACAAGAAATCAGAAACATAATTGAGAAAACAAAAAATAACAAAGCACCAGGAATCGACCTAATTAACGGCAAAATCTTGAAAAACCTTCCGCCAAAAGCGATAAGACAAATCAGAATAATAGTAAACGCAATACTAAGCTTGGAAACTGGCACAAATCATAATGATACCCAAACCAGGCAAGGACCCACACGAAACCAAGTCCTACCGACCAATCTCACTACTTCCGGTGTTCTCCAAGATACTAGAGAAAATAATCTACGACCGGATAAAACCAATAATAGAGAAGAACCATCTAATACCGGATCACCAATTCGGATTCAGAAACAAACACTCCACAGCCCTCTTTATGGACATCGAGAAAGCATTTGACAAGATAAACCACAATAGCCTACTTCAATCAATCAGAAAACAGTTCCCGGAGCAGATATACCATGTAATTAAATCTTACTTAAGCAGCAGAACCTTTGTAGTAAAAATCAAAGACACATACTCCGAAGTTAAAGACATCAAGGCACTGGTTCCGCAAGGAAGCGTCTTAGGACCAATTCTATACACATTATACACGGCCAACATACCAACGACTAACAATAGCAAAATACTGACATTCACGGATGACACAGCTGTACTAGTCAGGCACACTAACCCTGCAACAACAGTTACATTACTACAAGGACATATCACAAAAATAGAAAATTGACTTTAAGCTAAACAAATTAAAGCAAACCCGGATAAATGCAAACACATCACATTAACACTGCGGAAACAGATACCACCAAACATTATACTAAACGGCACACACATAATACAAACAAGGCAAGTCAAATACCTAGGACTCCACTTAGATACACGATTCACATGGAAACAGCATATTAAGGCAATAATAGACAAAATACAGATAGCAAGGAGACAAATGTATTGGCTAACACGCCGAAAATCCAAACTAAGTATAGAAAAGAAACTAAAAATATATAAAATTATCATAAAACCAATCTGGACATACGGAATACTACTATGGGGAACAGCAGCAATGAGCCATATAACCAAAATAGGGGCAATGCAAGCTAAAATTCTTAGAATGATAGTAAACGCGCCATGGTACGTTAGAAACGATTCGACATTCGGAAAGACCTGGGAATGCCAATGGTCAAGGAGGAGATTAGCAGATGTGCAAGATGGTATAGAGAAAGAATAGCAACGCACCCGAACCGGCTGGCAGCGGAAACGGTCGGCGCAACAAACATAAAAAGAAGACTAAAAAGGAAACACCCAACAGATCTCACAAAGGACATAACCTAACAAACACGATGATGGTACCCCGCTGGGGGTAGCCACCCACATGTTATATTAGTACACCGCTATAATATTTTACCAAATGTTCTACTGGAAAAATTGTAAAATTTAAATAAATGAATAAAAAAAAGAACTTTATCGAAATTTTAACATTTGGGGCGAAATTAATTTAATAGTAACGAATTCAAATTCTCAACTAGTTACATGTATTGAATTTCATTTGTATGACCGCCATACGTTTTTTCTGCGTTGCGGTTTCAGTTAGAGTTGAGTTTAACTTAAAAGAGGAGAAATAATTGAAAAAAATGCTTACCGAAAATCAAACGTTTTAAAAATGTATATGTCACGGTTTACGTCACAATATAACTTTGAAAAATATTCGTGATCTTAAATTTACCGAAACGTAACTATCACAGTTCTTGCCACGCGTCGAGAGATTGACTAACAGTCAGCATCATACAGCATATGAGCTCAGCATAAAACATATGAACCGCAAGACGGCAACTGACACACAACCACTAAATAAATGTCAGGGGTTGCTATGCCCAGTTCCTATGCAAGTTCATAGAAGTTGCGACTCGTCGACAGGCTTTCAAAAATAGGGAGCCTTATCTCTATTTTCTTAAGCAATTTTTTAAACAAATCCAAGTAATATTTTTTCGTGTCCATAATTTGCTTTTAAGGAGCAAAAAATTCAATGACAGTACAAAATTTGAAATTATGTATGACTTTTGCAAAAAACCATTGATGTAGTCTAATTTCTCTAAAAAGTACATTTCTCTGAAAGCGCCTGGATTTTTTTTATCTAAAGTAGTCTCTCGTAGTAGTAGTAATCGAGCTCTTTATTTTCACACACTTATACAATGAACTTTTCGAAGATTCACAACGACAAGGTTTTGGGTAGGTTTTGAGTATTGCTGACCGCAGACTGCCCGGGTGATTTCGGGAGGAGTATTTATATGAGGTTCGCGATTGGGATGGGAGAAAGACTTTGGTCGTATTATGTTTTGGATGTTACTCTGGACTTTGGTGATGTTTGGAGTGACTGGATGATACCGTAGCGGTTTTTTTTATTATTTATTTATTTAAATTTTTACAATTTGTCCAGTAGGACATTTGGTAAAATATTATAGCGGTATACTAATATAACATGTGGGTGGCTACCCCCAGCGGGGTACCATCATCGTGTTTGTTAGGTTATGTCCTTTGTGAGATCTGTTGAGTGTTTCCTTTTTAGTCTTCTTTTTATGTTTGTTGCGCCGACCGCTTCCGCTGCCAGCCGGTTCGGGTGCGTTGCTATTCTTTCTCTGTACCTTCTTGCACTTCTGTTAGTCTCCTCCTCGACCGTTGGTATTCCCAGGTCTTTCCGAATGTCCTCGTTTCTAACGTACCATGGGGCGTTTACTATTGTTCTGAGAATTTTTGCTTGCATTGTCTCTATTTTGGTTATATGGCTCATTGCTGCTGTTCCTCATAGTGGTATTCCGTACGTCTAGATTAGTTTTATGATCGCGTTGTATATTTTTAATTTATTTTCTGTGCTTAATTTGAAGATAACATTTGAGAAGTAAACATACATAAAATATTAAAATATAATAACTTTATATGTTAATTTGTATGTGAAATCTTTTTATGTTAGCTGTAAGAAATACACTAAATATGCAGCAAATTGTCTCGAATTGACAGTCCCAGCGAAAAAAGTCCTTGGAACGCAAAGCGTTAAGAATTTAAAAATATAGAAAAATAATAATTGCAGAAAACATTCATATATTGAAACATTGGTGTAGAAGAACGTTTATTTACTCTTATTTACTCCTTATTAATAATGTCATGCCTCATTATCTATCTTTACGTATAGTAAATTCCTGTTTTATGCAGATGACAACGCCGTTATTTGTGCTGATGACGCTGCTCTCTTACAAAATGGTCTCAATAATTTCGAATTAACTATCCAGTTGTCTTAATTATAATACGTTATTGTGATTAGTTCACGTTAAACAACCATCGTTTCTTGTTTAATCAATAATAAACTAATTGTAGTATAGATATTACAATCGTAAATTCATTGAAATGTGTTCAGGGATATAGATAGCTGATGTACTATTTGTTTACAAAATTATCAATTAACCGATCGATATTATACACCAGTTGCAATGTTATGTTCCGTTCAATCGGGAAGTCGCTCTCTCCAAGGATAGGACCTACAACTCATTGCACGCTCTATGCCATAAAGCTATATATAATTGTGTCAATCGTTCACGTATACAAACTCTAATCGCTTTTGTGATGCTGCCGACCGTTTTTCGTAGCTCTTTTATACATTTAAGCTATCTGTATATAACGTCATCCATAGCTACTAATTTCCTAACCTTCTTTCTATTCAGTTTACATTCTATTGTTATTTCTTAAACTATTATATCTATATTATTTGTAGCTTATAATTTGTTATATCCAATATTGTAACAACGGGTTTTTTGTTATTTCGTAAGTTATTTAATAAATTTACTTTAATAAATTTAATTAATTCTACGATTTTTAGTTTCTGGATTCCGAAATTTTAAGCTTTGGAATTTTATGCTTTTGGACTTTTAAATTTTAGCATCCCAAGCATTAAGATTCTAAATTTGTCGATCCCAAAGTTTTGGTATTTTATTCCTTTACAATTACAGTCCTTCGTATTTAGTTAGACTTCCAAAATCCATGGAATAATTATAAATATTTATAAACATACTCGACGTATTATAATATTCCGTATATGTTTCACGCTAACTGTCGAGTTCCAGACGCGCCAGAAGTTCTATCGCGCAAGCGGACGTCGCCAAAAGCGCGAGGATTATCGCACAACACTCAGCTGACGTCACAAAAGCTCGTAACGGGACCAGCCGCGAAACCTATGAATATTTCTAAATCGTAAATTGAAAAAAGCATACCGTATAAATAGGAGAAACGATAAACGAAGCGTGGCAGGGAAACAGGAGGAGCGTCGGTAAATAATTTACCAAATTGTTCCAATTATTCAGCCGATGGTAGGCGCAATGAATTAGACGAATCAGTGTAACTATTTTGCAAGGAAAAACGATCTCAACCGGCAATCTTTTGGGATCTACACGGGATGTTAGTTTCGACGTTTTTCATACGTTCTCACTTCCACTGTTCCTCTTCTGCGCTTTTTTTATTTTATCTTCCTTTACTTCCTCTTTCTATTTCGTGGGTAAAAGACTTTTCCACTAGTTAAGAAGACTGTTACAAAATGACTGTTATAGTCATAAAATTTGGGAAAATTCTTTTGGATTTACATCGATTAAGATCTGCATGACCGAAACTTGTTTTTCTGTTATTTCAACTAGACTTCTGTATATCGTGTTTTTTCTAACTTTTAACACAGAAAATTTTGTTTCCTCCAAAATTGTGTTTTCCCTAAAAAGAAGTTGTCTCGGTTCCTAATTGGCGTAGAACAAAAGTTTAGGAGGCTGCTGTTAACACAGCAAGTAGTGAATTCATTCTAATCACGGGAGGAACTAAGACCTTATTCCGAGATCATGTTTATACTTCATACGAACGTTAGTGTTATTCGAAATAATTGACAATAGCCGAGAGCAGCCATTTTTCCATTATTCTCAGCATTCCAGTGGCAATAACTGTGCGAAACGCATCGTATCGTATCAAATCGTATGTTATCCAACTCTACAATTTTCTTATCTATATAGCACCAATATAATAGTACCGTGTTTGGTGCTATTTCAATCAGGAAAATCTCATCAATGTGTTAATGAAATTTTCATTAACAAAAGATTTCAAATAAAGGAATTTCGTCGCTGCGTTAGTGTTTTACTTCACGAAACAACGGTAAAATGTGCGGCTCCATTGTACGACTCTTTGAAGCACCAGATAAGATCATACTGAACATTTAACATAAAACATAAAAAGTAACATAAAAGGATTACGATTTTTAGAACATTCGCGGTGCGTGTATGATTTTGTTCTGCGCACTTGAGGACCAATGTGTGTATGAAATTTGCATAAACGTCGCTAATATGAACTACTGCTTATTAATTATTTATAAAGATAGACGATTAGAGGAAACATTAATACTCTCTACCCGAAAGTTCCATATTTGCGCATGCTTTTTAAGCAGGTTTAACGCTTAGTAGGATTTTTTTATTATTATTATTTATTTATTTGAATTTTACAAATTGTCCAGTAGGACATTTGGTAAAATATTATAGCGGTATACTAATATAACATGTGGGTTGCTACCCCCAGCGGGGTACCATCATCGTGTTTGTTAGGTTATGTTCTTGTGAGGTCTGTTGGGTGTTTCCTTTTTAATCTTCTCAGTAGGATTTGTTTACGCAGGATTGTTACGTGGTCAGGTGTCAGAGTTTTGTTCTACGCGGCTTGTACGAGGTTCTTTTCGTTCTTGCAACAAGATATTCGCGCAAGGAGATATTTAGGCCGATTTTTTACCACAGCATGATTAAGTGCACTGTGTAATATGTAGAAGTAAAAAATATTTAAATAAATATTTAATGCATTTAAATAAAATACTGACAGAAAATATTAATATATCTGGCTCAAATTATTTACTTACTACTTTTTTTAACTACTCAAAATTTATAATTACACTTGTGTGTTCTGCAGATCCAAGGATAGTCAGAATTGGAAACATTTATTGGACGTTAATTAACCTAATGCAATCCAAGTAAAATGCTATAATGTGTCTTTCCATTTGTGATATTCTTGGACTCGCATAATTCCTAATGTATATTGTAGTTAATTAAGTGACTAACAGTCAAACAATTTCAATCGAATGTACTAATATTTTGTGTAAATATTTTATTTTTATACAGAATATATTTTTAACTTTTTTAAAGATTTCACGCTGCACTTTATCAAGTATTATAGTTTTATTATCTTTATTTGTTTCGATATAGAAGAAAGATGTACAGTTATCAAGAAAAGTACTACGGGGTTCAAATTGCCTACGGGAACAGATAAAATTTTATGTACTGTATTATATCTTAATCTGCAATCACGTTTGAAAATTTTATGATAAATTGTACAACTTTGTGCAGGACATGGAAAATGTACGACACAGACAACATTTGATATAAAAAAGATTAGACTATTTCTGCTATAGTATCGCGGACGAAGGTCTTAGGGGGGTGCCGTGCGAATTGTAAACGAGCGGTTACTGAGCGTGTGCATGACGGGGCTTAAACAAAGGATATAAGACAAAAGACAAAGGGTTACTAAGAGACATAAACGAATTAACGGCAGTATGAGTTGAGAAGTCAGAGAGTGCGGATTGCGTCGTCGAGATAGTGTTGTTAGCGTTGTTGAGAGAGAGTTGAATCTGTGTTGAAGAGAGTTGTAAATTAATTATAATACGTCGTCACGATTATTTCATGTTAAGTAACCATTGTTTTCTGTCTAATCCATTTATTATTAATAAACTAATATTATTATATTTACGATACTACACTACGATGACAGATTCGCAGTTTCTGAGACGCGGTTCTACGACTGAGACTTAAATGACTTATCTATAGTTAATTTCATTAGAGAGCTAATATTTTACGAAATTAGACACAAAAGAGAAAGAAGGAACAAAGGCACGCTTTGTTACCAAAGTCTGCGAGCAAAATATAGGATGAGATTCAAACGAATATTAAAATGAATTTTATCATCTACAAACTTGAGCTTCGGGATACTCTTGTAATTTTGCCATCACAAAAAGATCGATGTTGTTCATGGTATATAAGAAGACGGAAAATCACGCTTCGCGGACGGAATAGACCGTACGCCGAAAGTCGCTAAATGTCAGTATAGCGAGATCAGGCTAGAGTATTTGAAGATACCACCGCTAGGTGGTTTTTTCAAGATGCCGATTCTCGCTGGGAAATTTAGGAGATAGAGATGTTATATTCGTAGACAAAGTTGAAATTTTTATCGCTTCTCGGCCTTATGGCTAAGATCAAAGTGTAGTATCTGTTCTTATCAGCTTAATATCTGATACACTTCCCATTGGGAAGTCAGAATATTAAACTGATTTTTGGAATCTGACGGAGGGATAGGAGCTTGCTTCACCTCTGTCGTGAGTCGACCTAGCTTTGCAGTACCGCTAGGATTGGCTCGATAATGCATATATATAAGCATATAACAGACGGCTTTTTAATTTATTATTAACATTATTTTGTGATTGGTGATAACTGAATACTATATCACTGCGACTTTATTGGATCTGAATATTGCTTAATATAAATTGTTATTAATTAACACTTAGCCAACGGAACGGTGATTTCGCCTGTCTATGAAGAACATCGCTTCGCGATCGAACGGGAACATCTCTCTTTTTGATTTTAGCAACGTGTTTTCTTTTCTTGCTCTTTATTAGTTATTTATATTATCAGCTATTGTTTACTTGGATTTGTTCCCAATTAATTGCGGCACTTTTCTGATTTTATAAAGTACAGTATATAATAAAAGACACCAATTCGGTGGTGTTAAAATTAATTAAAAAGTTACACTATCAATTATGACTAAATAAAGTTATAATCGAACGGTACCACACTGTAAAAAGATATTAAAACGCATTATGAATTTTTAATTTCACGTTCAAATCGTGTTATTTATCTTTAGTCATGTTTAATGTTTTTAATTTTACCTATACTTTTTATACTTTTAATTTCATGTTTTGTATGAACAATATGTGAAATCGTTAAACAAAATCATTACCGCAAAATATAATTGACCACTTAAATAATTTTTAGACTTCTTTGTTTTGCAATTAGTGAATATTAGTCCTTGTTACTTGGACAGATGCACGGTAGACAGCGTATAGATTGACAACAAAATCGATAATAAAACTTGCAATAAGGCTGTAAAGAGTGGCTTATTCTGAGTTACAATCTTGAAAAATATTTGAGAAGTAATAAACAGTATGGTCTGTAGCGAATTTAGTTTCTTTAGCATCGGATATCTAAGATATGTTACAACTCGGTATTTCTTGCTGAAGTGAATCTCACTCCTACTAACACTCTACATCTTCTCTAGTGTTTAGTTTTTCTTAGTCCTGCGAAAGCTACAAGTAGCGACGAACGTGTCACGTCGAAGACACAAGAAATCACGAAACCGATAGATCGCCGGTGGTCTCCTCGCGTCGCAGTTCGAACGTTTCACGAATAAGGTGAAAAAATTGAAGTTTATATATGATAATAGAATTTATTATGAAAATCCAACAAAGTGACGGCCCAAAGTGTTACAACAGAATGATTCAAAGTGTTACAAGAGATTTGGTCAAAATGTTTTAATAGACTGGGACGAACGCTTATTTTGTAGGGTTTTTATACTGAGGTTTTAGTCCCTCTGGAAGGGTTGTCGTCTGGTGTATCTCAGAGGCGCCTATTCCGTTACTATTTAGTTATTGTTTCGATGGCTGTGATATGCAGGATGTCAAGCCTATCCTATTACTGTTTCTGAGTGGGTGGTTTTCTTGAGCGTATGACAAACGCGACGCGTTCATCGGTCGTGGCACAACGATTCTCTCTATTGTAGTACCGCGGAAAGATCGACGACATACGCACAATCCCGACGATAATGCACAAGTGCCGAGAAGCCAAAAAGGTCGGAAAACTTCAATAGGCCTTCCGGCATTAAGTTCACGTTAAATAATCATTGTTTTCTGTTTAAACCACTGTAATAAATCCATCTATCAATAAATTATCATATAGAAATAACTGGAAATCCTAATTTCCAATATTTCTGATAAGGAAATCCTATAATGCATTCATCCACGCATTTCCTCTCTCTATTCTGAGATAAAATCTCAACATTTCTCAATGATAATTTAGAAATACTCTTATCTGTAGGATTTTCTGTAATTTCTGACTTGCAGGATTGTTGCGACCTTTTCAGAAAGACTTCATCCTTATCAAGAGAAGGCGTGCCAATGTCGCACGGAAAGTGCATAACAAATATCAAACAAGTCATATCCGATTAAAGTTAAGAAACATTATGATCACTTGTAAGTTACTGTATACCTTTTATCTCCTGAAATACGTTGGATGAAATTAAAAATAATATAAGGAGATAACAGTTCATACATGAAAATACAATATGTTTTTTTTTATTATATCCGTGTAAGATCTACAATTAATATTCAATCGGGTGAACGAAATACTTCTTGACACTTCTTGACAAAAGTTAAGGAACGTACTTTGTTTAAATTATGTACCTACTTTTTAAAAAATATAAATAAGAAATAATCTAATAAGATGTTGGGTACCTCCTGAATTTGATGACTACATGTCATCTGCGTAGCATTAGTTCAATTTCTTTAATCTTTAATAATGTTTTTTCGTATGATATAATTCAAAGCAGTAGTTCGATGCATCATCCAACGTCACAGGCTTTACATTGGAATCCTGTTTCGGCTCGCATTTTGTTTTTCCTGCAAATCACACATTTCCGCCAACCGTTTTGCCGCGTTCCTATTGGATTGATGTATTTTGATGGAAAGTATCTTGAAACCAGTCGTAAGAAATTATCTTTGGATGCAGTTTGGCTTCCAGACTTATTGCTACATGTATTTTCATTTGGATATTTTAGTAGAATTTCTCGAATGAGGCATAAATGAAACTTCGCAAATGTTATATTTCTTTTGGACATAATTTTGTAGAGTATGTAAATATGGTAAATCGGAAGATCAAGCATGTGGGCAAAGAATTTCTTGTACAATTTCAGAGTTCTTCCAACAGTATTAATGGAATTTAGAATCACGTCAGTTTCATTGAATGCTCCCATGATGCAATTATAATCTACTATTGCACTTGGTTTCAGTATTGGTATTTCCGTTTTAACATCACTTTTCTTCGTTTCTACATACTCAGCAGAATGATAATAGCTTGATAACATTAGCACTTCTCCTTTGTTCATCCATCTTAGTGCTAACAGTTTACCCGTAGACTGAAACGCAACTTCGCCTTTGCATAATTTTTCAGATATACTAGGCATTCTACGTTCCAAATGCATTTGTCTTGACATAAAAGGGAAAATAAAGCCGGGCTTGAGTACCAGCTATCGGTGACCAAAACATGACTTTTATTCAGATACGGTTCCATCAGCGTCATGACAATATTCCCTGATTTGCCAATTTCTGCTAAATGATTATTGTTAGTTATATCCGTACGTGCTCTACACTAGACGATAAAATCTTCAATATATCCGGTACGACAGTTGCAGATAACAAACGACTTAATCCCAAACCTACTTCGCTTTGAAGGAATAAACTGCTTGCAAAAACGTCGTCCTTTGGAAAGCAGCAAATTTTCGTCGATGCATAAATGCTGATACGGATAAGATGCTCGTGAAAAGGAATTTCGCAGTCTATCGATGGTGCTCTGTATCTTTCTTAGCGCATCTCAATTTGTTGTCTCATTGCTATCGCAAAAGTACAGCATTTGTAAACGAGATATATATCTGTTCCTTTTTTTCATGATTCTTGGAAAACTTTCTGCTCGTGTTAATTCGTCGGTTGACCAATATCTCTCTATTGACAATTTCTTTACTCTTCACATTAACATCGATAGAGCAAAAGATCGATACATTTCGTTTACTGTTGTATTTTTCCATGCAATTAATCGTGAGCAATTACTGTGTGAAATTTTCGTGGTATAATACTTGTCACTTTCTCACATAATATGTTTGAGCATATTTTCGGAAGAGAAAAGTTGAAAGATTGGAGAAAGGTTGACGATTTATCGTCAATATTTGCTTTAATTTCTGGTAGATTTTCATCAAAATTAAAAACTGTTGGAATCAAATTATTGTGCGCTCCAAAGAAATTCCAGTGGATTAATTTCTGGTAATTCCTCCATGTTTTCGGAACTAGATTCCGAGCTACTTGACAGTAGGAGTTCTTTGTGACATGTATTTTTATTTTTACCTTTGTATCCAATTTGTTCAAAAATTTCAGAATGTTCAGAATCTGATGACAGTTCCATCATCGCAGACCATATTCGTCAATTTGTCCATAATGGACAATTTATGGATATTACATTCGATTTTTGTGAAAAAAACTCTAAACAAGAAACGTATGCTGCCAGTGCGTCGAAAGAAAACGATTGAATGTGCATTATTGGGAAGTTGATGATAACAAATGAAGAGCGACTCTAGTCGAGCGCCTATAGTCGCTGTTCGCAAGCAGAGAGTCGATTTGAGTCAAACTGCCTCGTTTTTTTGACATGTTTGTCAAATGGTAGAAGCATTTTATCACGCTGGAAAGATGACAGTCCGGGTTTTCTGGACATTTTATGATTTTCATAATTCATAACAAAAATTTCAGTGTTAAAGATTCTATTCAACGACACTATTCTTTTTTACATAATTGAGACGGTCCTCGCGCATCTTGTTTCACGCGTATAACCATCTTCGTTATTTGTGACACTAAAGTAATAGAATAATATTAAAATAAATGCTAATGAAATTGTTTAACCACTACTATCACTAGCTCCCAGACAACTATAAACTTGGACGATGGGCGAATGTGGAAACGTATATAAATTGAATACATAAAATCAAAAGCTATACACAACATCGACATAATGACGATTTAAACTTACATTACGAACCATCAGACAATACGAAAATTACGCCAATGCGGAGAAAGGAACTGAACCTTCTTGAAACATTGACAGTACCGTCAATATTAGAAGGACACATAAGTACACTAATATTTTTCGTTAAGGAGAGAGTGTGTTAGAGAGTGTACTGAATTCTAGAAGCTTCCAGATTATACTTGAGGCGATTAGGTCGTGATAGGTACTGAAGTAACACTCGAATGGGTTTGACAATAAATATTTATTAATCATATATTGTATATGTACACTGATGCGTAGAACTCGCGGTTCCTATTATCGGTTCGACAGTCGCGGTTACAAGTTCGACTACTGGTCGAGGTGTTTTGATGCGCGATACAAGTTCGGACGATGATTGCGCGAGATGCTGAAAACTTGGATTGATGATTGACTCGGACCATTGCGACTGTAACGACTGTGTAGCGACTGAGTAACGACTGAGTAGAGACTGTATAGCGACTGACTTTCCGTCACGATGATGCTGCGGAGGAAAACTATGATGGGATGTGTCTAAGGATGCGAGATCATCGGATTTGTCGAGGAAAGCCCTGGTTCGGAAAGTGGGGGAAATGGACGTCGTTTTTAATTGGCTAATTTTTGTGTTAGTCGTTTGAAAAGGATGCTAACTGCCCTTGAGAGAAAGTTCCTAGCGGGAAGCATCGTGCGTGAGAAATAGCAGATTTCTCGTGTCTTCCCGTAGAAGGTGATAGGCTTAGGGACTGTTAAGACAAAGACTATTTGTCCCTTTGGAGGAGCTTAGCTAAAATAAATCCTAAGATTTATAGCGGGTGTTTAGGCTAGTTGAAAATATTCTGTAAGAATGTATCGACATCTGGCAATCTCGTCCGAAGAGGTGGGTCTTTGTGTAGCGAGCCACGGGACAGAAACCGTTGGAAAGTTTACTGTCGAGTGTCGCTACATACTTATATAAATGCTACTGTTATTCATCATCGGCCCCCTATTCCCAGAGCTGCGGTTCAACACAGGACCCGTCCTGTTCGACGCTTCCGTGACCTGAGCTGGTTCTGTTAGGGAAGTGATACATTTACACTGTACATGAGAGCGTGTGTGTAAGGGTTAGAGGGCGTCAAGGACTCAGTGGAGACAAAAGACTGTTGCCAGATGTTAGAAGAATCTAGGCGAGTCGGGTGGCAACCAGCGTGCGTGTAAGACGTTCTTAGAGAGGAATATAGATGTATAACTGTTGTATGGGAAATATAGCCAATAATTTGTATTCCCAAATCCTCGAATTTCCTTAACATGGTAGCAGAGCGTGGTTACTAGTTTTGCAAGATATTTAGTGCGTGGTTACGATCTTGCGAGTGAGTTTTCAGTAAAGAAAAAAAAACTTTCAGAAAAAAATATACTTCGAGCACGTAGGAACGCTTGAGTAAGAAAAGAAAAAAAGAAGAATCAATTAAAATGGAGAGATCGGAAATCATGATACCTATATTCGATGGTGAGGATTATGGAATGTGGAAGCAAAGAATCACGATGTTTCTCAAATATAAGGAATGCGAGGTTGTTACAACTAGAATGAAGAACGAAAGAGACGATGAAGACTGGGACAAAAAGGATTTGAAGGCGATTAATATAATTTATAGTGCAATATCGAACAGACAATTGGAGTATGTTAGGGAAGGAAAAACGGCGTATGATACAATAAAAAGGTTCGATGAAATGTACTTGAAAGAGTCGACGGCACTGCAGATCGTATGCAGAAGGAGATTGGAAAACATAAGACTGGAGAACTACAGTGATTCAGCATCATTCTTTAACGATTTTGAGAAATTAATCAATGAATTAAAAAGTGCGGGCGCACAAGTAAGTGAGAGGGAAAAGCTGAATTACATGCTGAATACGTTACCCGAAGAATACAGCTACATAGCGGACATAATAGACGCATTGAAAGAAGAGAATCAAACGGTAGCGTATGTGAAAAATAAAATAGAGATAGCAGAGAAGAAAAATAAATCCAATCGAGGAGAAAGGCAAACCAACGCCTTTTCTGCAAAAAAGGAAGGATGCATCAGATGTGGAAGATTAGGACACTTTGCGAGAGAGTGTCAAAATGGCGTCCAAGCGGGAAGCAGTAACGGCTATTGGCATGGGCCAACACGTGGTCGAAACAGAGGAAGAGGGAACAAAGGCAATACGAGCAAAGGACGTGGAAACTTTCATCGTCAATCAACAACCGGCACGGGCGAGCATGGAAACTCAAGAGCAGGCATATGGATAGCAACGGCGCACGCAGCAAACAGCAGTGAGACGAATGAAATAAGTAAGAACGAAATAGTGTGGCTATTAGATAGCGGTTGTACCGATCACATAATTAATAATATAAATTATTTCGATAAATCTATCGACCTAAAAGAACCGGTAAATATATATTTAGGCGATAATAGACCGATAAAAGCGACAAAAGTTGGGAATGTTATAAGTTATTTTGAAGCATTCGGAAAACAAAATGAAATAAATATGAGGAAAGTATTTTACGCGAAAGAAATGTCCGCAAATTTGATTAGTTCAGGTAAACTAACAGACAATAAGAATACGGTTATTTCCAAAGGAAATATTGCGAAAGTAATAGATGAGGATAATAAACTTACAGCTGTAGCGTTCAAAGAAAATGGGACATATAGAATAAAAAGTATATTGAAAGGGAAGAAGCACTTAGTAAACAGCGCCGAACGTAGTGGTATGAGTAAAAAGGAAAGATGGCATAGGATGCTAGGACACGTAAATTTTAAATATTTAGAGATTTTGGGTAAAGAGCAGCTAGTGACTGGCATACCGAATGAATTTGAAAAGGAACTTTTGAAATGTAGGGTGTGTATAGAAAGCAAAATGCATAACTTACCTTTCAAAAATAATCGAACTAAGGCTAGGGAAATAATGGAAATTATTCATACGGACGTATGTGGTCCCTTTAAGACCACCGGATTCAATGGAGAAAAATATTTCATTTCATTTATCGATGATTATAGTAAAATAGCTAGGATCTATTGTATAAAATCAAAAGATGAGGTCTTTGATTCTTTCGTACAGTTCGTAAATGAAGCCGAAAATTTAACGGGCAAGAGGTTAAAAATATTAAGATGCGATAATGGTAAAGAATATTTAAATAATCGAATTTATAAATTTGCTAGGGATAAAGGTATAAGAATAAATAATTGCCCAACATACGTACATGAATTAAACGGGACAGCGGAAAGGTATAATAGAACAGTGATGGACATGGCGCGTTGCTTGTTAGCGGAAGCGAAAGTACATAAAAGGTACTGGCCGGAAATAGTTTGTACAGCGGCATACTTGAAAAATCGAATATTAGCGAATACTATAGAAAGAAAGACACCTTTTGAAATATTCTTCGGGAGAAAACCAAGTGTTAAAAATCTACATCTCTATGGAAGTAAAGTTTTTGTAAGAAGGCCAGAACAAAAAAGAGTTTCCAAATGGGACAAGAAGGCAGATATGGGAATTCTATTAGGATATAGTGAAGTAGGATACAGAGTCTTATTAGGTGGGAAAATAACAATAGCTAGACATGTAGAGGTCATAGAGACAGACACTAAATGTATCGGTTTTGAGGAAAATTCATTAGAGGCAGATAGAAATGATAGCGAAGATAACTATTCATTGGATGGTATGGACAAGGAAGAGTTAGAAGGTAGGAAAGATGAAAATAATAGTAGTATTGAAAGCTCAAACACTCCTAGGAGATCTACACGTATTAAGAAAACTCCAGTAAGGTATCCAGAAAAGGAAAATATTTGCGAGATTCATGCAAATTATTGTAAAGTAGATATCCCTCGTACATTTGAGGAGGCGATTTGTTGCGAAAATAATGAAGTTTGGAAACAGGCTATGGATAAGGAAATAGAATGTCTCTATAAGAATAAAACTTGGAAATTGGTAGAAAGGGTAAAAGGCAAAGAAGTATTAGATGTAAAATGGGTTTACACGAAAAAATCAGAGGACAGGTATAAGGCTAGATTAGTGGTAAGGGGATTTCAACAAAGAAACGTAGCCGATGACATATATTCTCCAGTGGCGAGTAATCAGACCTTTAAGATATTGCTATCATATTGTTGTCAAAATGGATTAATAATTGAGCAAATGGATGTAGAAACTGCCTTTTTAAATGGTGAAGTAACCTCGGAGGTATATGTAAATCAACCAAAGGGATATGCGGACGGAACGAATAGAGTTTGTAAATTATCGAAAGCGCTTTATGGGTTAAAAGAAAGTCCGAGGGACTGGTATGAGTGTTTTGATAAGTATGTGACGAGATTAGGTTTTAAAAGGAACAATATAGAGCTGTGCCTATATACTTATGGAGAGGGAGAAAATGTTGTTTATTTGTTAATATACGTAGACGATTTGTTGATTTGTAGTAAAAACAAAGGGAAGATACAAAGTGTAAAAAAATTACTAACTGATAAATTTGAAATGAAAGATTTAGGTGAAGTAAAAGAATATCTTGGAATAAATATAGAGTATGATTATTTAAAAAAATGAAATGAGATTAAGCCAAAAGAAATACATAGAATCATTAGCAAACAAATATAAATTACATAACAGCAAATTGTACTGTACACCTATGGAGACCAACTTAAAAATTGAAAAAGCTGAGATAAATAGAGAGGACATTGGATACAAGAATTTAATTGGCGCATTGCTGTATATTAGTGTAAATACCAGACCCGATATAAGTTATAGTGTGAATTATCTGAGTAGATTTCAAGATTGTTGTAACGAGACACATTTTAAATATGCCTTGCGAATATTGAAATATATGTACCGGACTAGAGATTTAGGGCTACATTATAAAAGAAATGAAAAGTGCGAAACGATAGATTGTTATGTGGACGCTGATTGGGCAGGAGATCATATAGATAGGAAATCGACTTCTGGGTATGTAATTAGATTGTATGGAAATGTAATTGGATGGAAGTCTAAAAAACAAAGGTGTGTGACAAAAGCCTCGACGTATGCAGAGTATGTAGCTCTATCGGAAGCGGTGAGCGAAGTAATGACTATCAGAGAACTAATGAAAATCTTCGATGTAAATGTAGACGATAACCCTGTAAAAATCTATGAGGATAACTCTGGAGTAATGAGTATAGCAAAATACGGAACTTTTACAAAAAATTCTAAACACATCGAAGTTCATTACCACTACGTTCACGAGTACGTAAAGGAAAATAAGATAAACATAATAAAAGTAAGTACAGAAGAAAACACTGCGGATATTTTTACGAAGGCACTGTGTACAGAGAAATTTGAAAGGTTTAGGTCATGGATGAATGTAAAATAAGAGAAATGTAAAGAAAGCGATAAATGTCAAATATTTTGTTAATTCGACAAGTATGTAAATAAAATTAAGTGTACAGTATAAATGTAAGGAGGCGTGTTAGGGAAGTGATACATTTACACTGTACATGAGAGTGTGTGTGTAAGGGTTAGAGGGCGTCAAGGACTCAGTGGAGACAAAAGACTGTTGCCAGATGTTAGAAGAATCTAGGCGAGTCGGTTGGCAACCAGCGTGCGTGTAAGACGTTCTTAGAGAGGAATATAGATGTATAACTGTTGTATGGGAAATATAGCCAATAATTTGTATTCCCAAATCCTCGAATTTCCTTAACAGGTTCCATAGATAGTCGCTCTAGGATCACACCCTGCTCTCGTTAGTTCTACTTCTGCACACAAAAAGAAACATGTAAGGATATTCGTACCATGATCGTGTCATTTGATAGGCCTCTCAGCCATTAATTCCCGTAAGGAACGGATTACTCTGAATTATCGTGCTCGTCACCCTGCACCGTGACCCACGGCCTGATTCGATCGGCAGCGACCACCGTCCGGAAGCATCTTACTCCTTTTCGCATATCCCCTACGCTGTAGCGATCATTTGGTAAAACGCTCCGAATCCGAAACAGTTACTTGAATTTCGGAAATAGCTTCCGATTTGCTTCCGTGGCAGTTCTTTTTTTTTGCAATTAGATTTTCGCGATCACATCGCAGAGGTCGATATCCCTCGCCAACGCAGGAATTTCGTTAAGTATCAAGCGATTTCTGCGTTTGACTATGACCATATAATTTTGTAATATAAAATCTTGTCCGACGATGACGCGAAATCGCATGTATTCGTCAGGAACTACGAATGAGTCTATGTCGGTTTTCGCGTTTTGAATCGTGATCGTCGCGCGAGCCACCTTGTTCGCCATCACCGTTTATTCCACGAATATTCGAAGCAGTGCATCCGCGATAACTTTCGTTGCAATACCAAATACCCGAGATATATGGACTCTATACTCGTTTTCCGTTGACATATATGCTAATTTCGTACAAATCTCACGCAGATTCCATACCGTTAAAGTAATAATTAACATAATAACTTGAAGTATTAACGAATACCGAACACATTTTGTTCCTCTCTTTCATACCTCGCTCGTACAATACAGAATTACACACATCTATTTTCTAACACATACGATCGAGAATATTTGCCTGTTTACTAATATCACTCTTCTTTTCGAGCATACGGCATCGCCTCGAGAGGTGTCCTATTTATCTGCATCGGTAGCACTTCACGCTGGTTATTGATAGCCGCTCTCTTCTTCCCTTCTCGATTGTCACCTGTCGTTCCTTCTCCTTCTGACGGTCTCCGTTGATGATCGATGGACGCGGGGTTTTCATCCTCCTTCGACACTAGACGATCCCGCGCCACTCGCTCGCACTACGTTGAGGGTATTCATGAACGCGTATGTACTGTGAAGGACTTAATTTAAGGTACCCTTAAGTGTTATCGCTCTCTCTTCCCACAATCGAGGGTGACGAAGACCCGGCGGCCGTTCCAGGTGTTCGAGCTTTACATTTTCTTATAAATCGTAATTTGTAAGATACGTACTTAACATAGTATCATGTACAATCCAACTACACGATTTTCTTGCCTTGCGACTTCCTTACGATACATCGATATAATAATATATGTTTTTTTATTTAATTATTTACATTTTACAATTTGTCCACTAGGACATTTGGTAAAATATTATAGCTTAGTGGTATAATAATATAACATGTGGATGGCTACCCCCAGTGGGATACCATCTTCGAATTTGATTGATTTATTTCTTTAGTGTGGTGAGTGTTTGTATATATTTTTAGTTTGTTTTCTATGCTTAGTTTGGATTTTCGGCGTGTTAGCCAATACATTTGTCTCCTTGCTATCTGTATTTTGTCTATTATTGCCTTAATATGCTGTTTCCATGTGAATCGTGTATCTAAGTGGAGTCCTAGGTATTTGACTTGCCTTGTTTGTATTATGTGTGTGCCGTTTAGTATAATGTTTGGTGGTATCTGTTTCCGCAGTGTTAATGTGATGTGTTTGCATTTATCCGGGTTTGCTTTAATTTGTTTAGCTTAAAGCCAATTTTCTATTTTTGTGATATGTCCTTGTAGTAATGTAACTGTTGTTGCAGGGTTAGTGTGCCTGACTAGTACAGCTGTGTCATCCGTGAATGTCAGTATTTTGCTATTGTTAGTCGTTGGTATGTTGGCCGTGTATAATGTGTATAGAATTGGTCCTAAGACGCTTCCTTGCGGAACCAGTGCCTTGATGTCTTTAACTTCGGAGTATGTGTCTTTGATTTTTACTACAAAGGTTCTGCTGCTTAAGTAAGATTTAATTACATGGTATATCTGCTCCGGGAACTGTTTTCTGATTGATTGAAGTAGGCTATTGTGGTTTATCTTGTCAAATGCTTTCTCGATGTCCATAAAGAGGGCTGTGGAGTGTTTGTTTCTGAATCCGAATTGGTGATCCGGTATTAGATGGTTCTTCTCTATTATTGGTTTTATCCGGTCGTAGATTATTTTCTCTAGTATCTTGGAGAACACCGGAAGTAGTGAGATTGGTCGGTAGGACTTGGTTTCGTGTGGGTCCTTGCCTGGTTTGGGTATCATTATGATTTGTGCCAGTTTCCAAGCTTTTGGAAAGTATTGTATTCTTAGTATTGCGTTTACTATTATTCTGATTTGTCTTATCGCTTTTGGCGGAAGGTTTTTCAAGATTTTGCCGTTAATTAGGTCGATTCCTGGTGCTTTGTTATTTTTTGTTTTCTCAATTATGTTTCTGATTTCTTGTGCTGTTGCTTTGG
The DNA here is from genome assembly GCF_011952205.1 of Bombus bifarius. Classification (NCBI taxonomy): domain Eukaryota; kingdom Metazoa; phylum Arthropoda; class Insecta; order Hymenoptera; family Apidae; genus Bombus; species Bombus bifarius. Next base: position 39,655 of record NW_022885585.1, read on the forward strand.
GTATGGCGTAGTGATTGTCAGTTGGTGTACTAGTAGTTAGCGCATCCTCGTCCGTATGACTATTGTGGTTGCTGTTGTGACATCAATCACATCTCAACCTACATCAGTGATAATACATCGACCCCCGACCTTCGGACACTTTTGGACACATCACCACCTTATCATCATAGCATACACCAAGACTGTGACGCACCTTAGTCCACATCAGAGATAGGATATGGACCCCCGACCTTCGGACACTTTTCTACATCATAACCTACACCTAGCCCCTCAACATCCTAAAACCAAAACGTATATAAACTGAGACTTCAGCTCGGGCAGTTCTTGTTCTTCTTCTAGTTGCTGTACTCATACAACCCCTTTTCTCCAGTTCGGTATTATGTTGTAAGTGTTAACATTTATAATAAAGTTTTATAAAGGAAGATTAGTAGTTGGGCTACGACTCAGCCTTCTTACTACAACCCAAGTACCAACTTTACGTGACATTTTGGCGATCCTGCCAGGATAGTGAAAATTGTTTGTTCGGAAACCAAAAGACATTCATCATCTACGGAAGATAGAATTATTTGGGACTATGGTCATCCGCGACAACGAAGTAACTATCAACGAAACCGGAAGAAATATTCATAAAGCATAAAGCATCTACGGACGCTAGATCGCAGGATTGTGAAACATCGCTTCGCCTGGAAAACAAGGACATCCATACTTACGGGAAGGACTAACTTGGACTACGGTCATCCTCGGCGACGAATTCTTAATCCACGAAACTAGAAGGCCTTTGGAACTGGAAGCATCTACGGAAGCTAACAAATCAAGGTAAACGCTGGATTCATTTTACATATAGAGGCAGACTATCTAGCTTTGAACAAGACTCAGACAAAGAGTTAGCGACATTTAAAACGATGTGGAAAGGTAAAGCATGCACTAGTAGGGACGAACAAAGTATTAAAATGACAAACCAACTACGGGAGCAAATCGCGCGACTGCGAAGAAGCATGGACCTTTTCCAACAAGCAAAAGAAGAGGGTTAACGCCTCGATAAAAAATCGAATTGCTACGAAAAACAATTGACGAAATCAAGTTAAGAAAACTGTTAAAGGAGACTATTAAAGAAGCGACTAGTCGGAGTTATCAGGGTAGTTTAGTTTCTAATAATTTGAACAAAAGCTGGGAAAAAACAGACGTTACTGTAGGAAATGAAGAAATGGTTTTGAAAGAATTTTCAAAAGAATTGCAGTCTAATGTAGAAAATTCTTATGAAAAGAAAGTATCAATTGACACCGCTTCACAGGATTATATTTTCATTAAAACAGACTTAATGTTTGATGTCAATAGCTCGACAGAATACCAGAAAGAGTCTGTGAAACGAAGGAAAGAAGATATTGTAGTATTGTATAATGATTTGTCACCATCTTCGTCACAAGATACTCAAAATTTACAAGAATGATTTGACAAAAAAAGTAAAAGTTTAGGAGAAGCAGAAAAAGATCATAACAAGAAGGATAATATTTCAATGAGAAATATTTTGGACGGCGATACAAATAAAGAAAACCAAATTGAAACGAAGGAATTAGAAGCAGTTAGTAAATCAACTGCTGAAAATGATACAAAATCAATAGACAACGTTGAACAAAATATATCATTAGAATCCATACAAAAAGCAAGAGATAATGCTTACAATAATGAACATTTGCTTATAGAAGAAGACCAAATGATGACAGCGAAAAATGCGTGTGACACTACAGAATCAAAAACTTCAGCAGATCTTATGTCGAGAAATTTAGATGCTAATACACAAGAGAAGTCTTTAGAGAATAAAGATGACAAGAATCCATCTCCATCTATGTTAGATAGTAGTAAACGGAGCAGTCGTTATAATGTTGCTGCAAAGCCTGCTACATCTCCAAAATTTGAAGAAATTGTTTATAATCAAACAAGACAGTCAGACACAAATAAAATTTTGCGAAGAGCTTTAAAGATTCACAAGAATTACCTAATAAAAGTAAGTTATCAAAAATAGGAATTGCACTTAACAAAATTGAAGATACAAAAACTATTTTACAGAATAAAAAGAATTCATTAGAAGGAGAAAAAGAAGTAGGGGAAAAGAAGAAAATGTACAGACAGAAATTATTTCAAAAAATATATCAGATGATAAATGTGATTTGCTTTAGAAAAAAAAAAAAAAAAATTATCCACAAACTACATTAGGAATTTATCTATTTTAGTGAGGAGAAAGAGAAAGGATAGAGGAGTTGATCAATAGACTGTGGATTTTGAAGCGTTTATGAAAATACTACAATTTTAATAAAATATTCAATGTAAAGTCTTTGTTATAATATTCAGATAGATAGATGAAAAAAAAACACGCACACGTGAAAAGAGTTCAATCTTTTGGAATGCAAATTGAAGAACTAACAATAAAATTAGAAGGAATAACATAAGTCACAAATATGAAGTTGACCTGCTGGAACAACAAAAAGAAGGCCAAACTTAATTCATGTGTTAGTAATTCAATGGAGGAATGTGATAAGCTGGAGCTAAAGATGCAAAAGAGATAAAATGTAGTTCTTGAACCACAAGGACAAATAATCTGCCCTTCAATGTGAACTAGACGAACTAAAGGGTGAATATGAAAAAGTGGGTGATTTTGGATATAAATATGAAGAAGAAACTAATAAATTGAAACCGGATTTTGAAAAAGAAGAAAAATGATCCTTGTAAATGAAAATAAATTTGAAATATTGCGTAGGGTAGAAATTGAAGGTAAAGTAAAAGATATGAACGAACAAAATAATTTTCTTAGAAAAGAACTGGAAAACGTCCAAAAACTTTCCAAAGATGTTAATAATCGCTTACTCGAGGCGAACCAAGAATTAGAAGATTCACATAGAAAACACACTCTTATTTGAAAATTGAAAAAAAAGGAAAAAAAACATCAGGAAGAATTAGGTGATATAATAAAACTTCATGATGAAAAAAAATATAAACTGATACAGCATTGGTGTTCTGTAGAATGTCAAACTGCCATAAGGGGTTACATTGATGGAAAAGTGCAGTAAATATTTAAATAACAATCCATGACTTCTTAAGTAATTGTAACAATCTTGATGTTTTACTATGGAACAACTAGATGAAGTGCACAGTGACATTAATAAAGTAGAATCATCGATAAAAGTAGATGTATCTTCTTCATTAATATCAGAATCAACGACTGATATTATAAAGAATGTGCATGATATTCCAGAAAATAAAAAAAAAAATAAGTCACAGGAATGTACAGATAATACAATTCAAGATGGTTTAGTAGTAAATAAATGTGATGTAACAGATTTAAATAAAAACAAAAAAAATTTTTAAAGTAAGGAATGTAGTGAGACAGAGAGCATAAAGAACGCTGCGATTAACGAAGTAGAACAAGAAATAATAAATAAGGACCCACAAATTGATGATCAATGTAAAAAAAAAAAAAGATGAGAAATTTCAAGAAGAGCAAGCAGAGAATACAACTGAGATTGGAGATCATTCAAGATATGCAGGTGACACATCTTTAGATAAAGAAAGTACGAACGATGTTGAAATATTTAATACAAATGAGGGTGAACAAAACATTGAGAAACACAACGTTTGTACAGTGTTAAATATAGATACAGTTAGTGTTACTAATGCTCAGTGTCAAGCATTAATTAAAACACTTGGTGAAACTTTTGATGATAAAGCCCAAACATTGCATGTCATGGATACAGACACAGATTTGTCTAAACTAGTTGATAGTAGTTCAGAAGTAATGGTACTGACTGTAGAAACTATTATATTAATGATATGAATGAAAGTACAGAAGAAAATATTGTTTTAACTATACATGAAAAGGATGCTGTTGTAAATTCCAATGAAGAAAAAAATGTTTCTGCAGAACAAAAAGGAACGAAGAACACTGAAATTGCAAATGAAGAATTTAATTTGATAGATTATGCATGAAAATGTGATGGAACAATTATAGAAGTAATGTCAACAGAAATTGTGGCTCAAGAAGTTTCTGAAAATTGTAGCCAGAAGGACAATTATGACGTATTAAATCATACAAAGACAAGAAACGATTCTATAACTCCTATTACCTCAGGAGTAATTAGTGATCTAGAAACTGCAGATGACATTGATATTAAAGAAAAGAATAACAAGAAACAACAAATGGAAATGACAAGATTGATCTTTTGATAGTTCACATAAAATTAATGTAGAAAAGAAAATTATTCATAATAAAATTGTCGTACTTATACATGTTGCTAATACAAAAGGAAGGAATAAATCTATAAGTGAAACAGATAAAGTGCGCATAACTAACAAAAGAAGTGCAATTCAGGATATCTTTGATGATTGGGGTGTTGAAAATGCAGAAGATGATAGTCAGTCGGTATCCAAAGCTCCAGATACTGTGCAAATTGAATTGAAAAGTTTACTAAATGACACAAAAACACGAACTATAGAGGAAAGCACAGTTGTACTGATTGAAGAAGAAATTACATGCATGGAAAAAGAACCAGTTGTAGATGCTGAAAAGGCTTTAGAAGTTGCTAAACAAAACAAAGAAATGCAAGTATCAAAGGAACAACTGGATAACAATCCAACTATAAAAAAACAACAAGATAGTATAAAACCATTGCTCAAAGACCACTAACTCATTCTATATCACAGGCTGTTAGAAAGTCTACAAAAGATTCAACACGTGATACTGTGGCATTTCGTCAAACTTAGCAAATTATCCCTATTAATCGTAGTCGAAATTTAACCAGCCAACAACCTTCACAGGTTGAAATAGCAAAAGCATATACCACGACGAAGAAGAACAAGTACAAGTTGAGCCAGTCAGAGTCCAATTCCATCGCTCCATACTGAGGAAACACTAAGATTTTGGAGGACCAAAATCAATCTAAAGAGGGGGGTATGTGACATCAATCACATCTCAACCTACATCAGTGATAATACATCGACCCCCGACCTTCGGACACTTTTGGACACATCACCACCTTATCATCATAGCATACACCAAGACTGTGACGCACCTTAGTCCACATCAGAGATAGGATATGGACCCCCGACCTTCGGACACTTTTCTACATCATAACCTACACCTAGCCCCTCAACATCCTAAAACCAAAACGTATATAAACTGAGACTTCAGCTCGGGCAGTTCTTGTTCTTCTTCTAGTTGCTGTACTCATACAACCCCTTTTCTCCAGTTCGGTATTATGTTGTAAGTGTTAACATTTATAATAAAGTTTTATAAAGGAAGATTAGTAGTTGGGCTACGACTCAGCCTTCTTACTACAACCCAAGTACCAACTTTACGTGACACTGTCGTTGATGTTATGTGGGGTGAATGTGTTGCATAGGTGGTTGGAGAATTCTTCAGCTTGCTCTTCGTTGCTTCTTGCCCATGTGTTGTCTGCTCTTTTGATTGCTGGTACCATTTTTATTGTCTTCTTCATTTTTTTTGTGGCTTTCCATAGGGAGTAGTTGTAGTTCTCGTGAGCAGATAGTGACTCGATGAACTTTGTGAACTCGCTGTTGTTGTGCTCTTTTATTTTGTTTTTTATTTCTTTTGCGAGTTTGTTTAGGTGTTTTTTGTTTTCTTTTGTTCTGTGTTTTTGCCATTTTGCTTTCGCTTTTCTTTTTTCTCTAATTTTTTCGAGGATGTCTAGTGGAACTGTTTTTGTTTGTCTGTTGGTTGCTTCAGGTATAGTGGTTGCCCTTGCTGCTTCTTGGATAGTTTCTGTGAATGTTGTTACTGCTCGATCGATGTGTTCAGGTGTTTTCAGTGGGATGTTGCAGCTGATTTTGCTTTCTATTATTTCTTTGAATATTTGCCATTTGGTGGTTTTATTGCATAGCTTCTCTGTGCTGCTGTAAATTATTGGTTTGTTTCTGCATGTAATTATTATGGGTGTATGGTCGGAGATAAGCTCGAGGCTGGGTGCTATGTTTAGTTTATTTGCGTTTAGTCCCTTTGTAACTGCAAAGTCTAGCAGGTCAGGTATTTTGCTCAGGTCTGTCGGTCAGTATGTCGGTCTTCCTGTGGATAATATATTGAGGTTATTATTTCTAATGTATTTTTCCAAAGTTCTACCTCGTGGTGTAGTGATTCTTGATCCCCATAGTGTGTGCTTTGAGTTATAGTCTCCCGCTGCAATATACTTGTCACCTAAGTGTCGGAAGTACTCTTCCCACATTTGCATTGTGATTTTGTGTCGCGGCGGTACTTATACTGCTAACAACTGCAGTTGGTTGCTGTTAGTCTGTACGGTAACGGTGGTTGCTTGTATATGTTCCTTACTGACCTGGCTGTGTAGGTGATGTTTAATGTCGTTTTTTATTACTACTGCCGTCCCTCCGTGTGCTTTCCCTGAGGGATGCTTGGTGTCGTATATGGTGTAGTGCGGTATTTTTATATAGCTTTTTATTGTGAGGTGTGTTTCTGAGACGAGTAGTATACCGATGTTGTTGCTATACTGGAATGTTTTAGTTTCTAGGGCCCTTTGTTGTAGGCCGTTAGAGTTGCAGGCTGCTATTTTAAGCGTGTCTATTTTTATTTTTTGCTCATCATGTTAGTAAGTAATTGTAACATGACTGTTATCTGCTGTGTTTGCTGTCTGAGGAGTTCGTTTTGTTCGCTTATCATTTTTGTGAGTATTTCGGTGTTTTTTTATGGAATGTTTTATTAACTCTTTGATTTCTGTAGCGTCGTTGCTGTGGTTGTTCTGTTCTTGATTGTCTAAGGGTGATGACCGGTTGACTACTTGCGCGTAGTTTCGGTTTCTAGCGGTGTTGGTGTTAGTGTGGTTATTGTTCCTTGCGTGCTGTGTATTTGGTGTTGACGTAGGTTCTGTGTTGTCCTGTTGCGCGTGGAAATTGTTGTGTGTCCTGTTACGAAGCGGCGGAAAAAGTTTACCTTGAAGTTGATTTCTTACTGGACAGCCTTTGTAACCCGCTGGGTGATTTCCACCGCAATTGTAACATTTTACGTCGTTTATTTTCCCCGTGTGTGGGCAGTTCGCTGTTAGGTGCTTTTCTGCGCAGTTGACACACGCCGGGTTCCTGTTGCAGTAATTTTTAGTGTGTCCATATTGTTGACACCGCATACATTGTGGTATGTCTTTTTTATGTCTGGGTGGCTCGACTGTGATTATTGTGTTTGAGATCTTTTTAATTTCAAATATTTCTTTGTTGTTGCTTTTCGGTTCTAGCTCTATTAGGAATAGCGGTAGCGGTTGCTTAGTGTCAAATTTGGTTATATTGTTGATCGTTCTTGCCTGGTGTCCGATCTTGGCCAATTCCTCGCATATTTTGTTTGTATTTGTTTTAGGGTGTAGACCTCTGATTACTGTTTTGTAGCTCTTGTCGGATTTGGGTTGGTAAGTGTGATACCCAGCGTTCTTTTCCTTTAGCGCTTTAGTTACTTTCCTGTAGGTTTCTAGGGTATTAGTTTGTACTTTTACCTGGTCCAGTTTGAGCTGTTTGATAGTGTAGTTTTCTTTTCCTGCCGTGCTGTTTAGCAGATCAATGAGGGGGTCCATTATTTATGCGTCTATGTAGATTGGTGGTGGCTTGGGAGTGTGTGCTCTTGGTTTTTCTGTAGGGTCTGTGTCCATCTCTTCTGTCAGTGAGCTGAAGGAGTTTTGTATAGGAATTTCTTGTAGCCATTGTTGTCTTTCTGTTTCTGTGGTCCTCCTATCGTTTGTGTTTGTGTTTATTTTTCTTTTTTTGCTGGGAGTTACAATCTTCCAGCTTTCGTTATGTTGTGGTAGATCCTTGTTGGTATTGCTCTTTACGTCGTCTTCTTGTATTATTTCCATTTCTATTTCTTTTGTATTTGTATTTGAGCAGTCCAGTACTTCACTTCTTGTTTTAATTGGGCTCTGTTGGTCTACTGCCCTGTTTATAGCGTATGTTTGTCCTTTGTTCAGTATTCTTATTGTTGGTATCTTTTGGATGTTTTCCATCATCGATTGGTTCTGTTGCACGTCCCTTCTTTCACTCTTGTCGCACTTACGGAGGCACTAGTTTTCACGTCCGCATAGCTCGACTGCTTGGGCAGAACTGATAATAATATATGTGGCTCGGTTTTAGTCAGCAAAAACTCATCAATGCGTTAGTGGAATTTTTATTAACGAAAAATTTCAAATTAAAAGATTTCGTCGATGCATTAGTGTTTTATCTCCCCGATATGACGGGAAATGTGTGGCTCCGCTGTACAACTATATCAAGTGTCCGAGATTCCATAGGGCGATTTTCGATATGCTGTTATGGATTTCGTCGCGCAGGATCATTTACGTCGCCGAATGTCACAGTTTTCTTCTGTACGGCTTATATAAGGTAAACTGCCGCCCATGTGTCGTTCGGTTTGAGAATCATTGTACAACCCGCTGATATTGATTGAGTCATTTTGAATCTGTATATATGACGACAATCTCTTAAAAATCTTGATCAATCTTAAATCTTAATGGGTCTTGAGTGTTTAAAGTCTCTTGAGTCTCAATTGCCTCGGAAATTTGATTGCAGGATATTCGACACTCGGTTTAAGGATTAGTATCGGTTATATATGAAATCAGTACTCTATTTGTCATTCGATGAAGGCACGCCTATATTTTAGATTGAACTCCTCAAGACTGATCAACAGTAACAAAATGAAAGAAAAAAATATCGCCGTCTATTCATACTAAACAAATGCTTGCTATATTATTTTCTCATTTGTATTACAATCTATGTTTAAAGATAATTTACTGTTAGTATGTTAAATAATTTTTGCTGTCACATACTACACACATGCACTTATTTTTCGTAATAATCTAATAATTTGGCAGTGTAAATGATGTTTACGACGTAGTAGAGGCTCTACGGCTACGGTTCTGCGCGATTTATCTTACGAAACAAATAAAAATGAAATGGTGAAAAAAATTTGGCGAAATTGTTTCGATACTAAGAATCAAATGCCCCTTACTACTCGATGTTCGAACTGACCTAGTTTAGTCTGTGTAACAAGATTTGTTAGCGAAGACACACATTTTGGTCGATTCTTTAACGCAGCGTCATAAAGTGCATCATGCAATATGTAAAAAGTTAAAAATATTTTCTGCGTAAAAATAACATATTTGCACAAAATATTACACATTCGATTGAAATTCTTTATTTATTAATTACTTGACACTTAGCCAACCGCGCGCGCCAGAGCAAGCTATACGCATCTCACAGCACTAGACAAGCCAATCTATACGCTGTCCAAGTAACAAGGACTAATATTCACTAATTGCAAAACAAAGAAGTCTAAAAATTATTTAAGTGGTCAATTATATTTTGCGGTAATGATTTTGTTTAACGATTTCACATATTGTTCATACAAAACATGAAATTAAAAGTATAAAAAGTATAGGTAAAATTAAAAACATTAAACATGACTAAAGATAAATAACACGATTTGAACGTGAAATTAAAAATTCATAATGCGTTTTAATATCTTTTTACAGTGTGGTACCGTTCGATTATAACTTTATTTAGTCATAATTGATAGTGTAACTTTTTAATTAATTTTAACACCACCGAATTGGTGTCTTTTATTATATACTGTACTTTATAAAATCAGAAAAGTGCCGCAATTAATTGGGAACAAATCCAAGTAAACAATAGCTGATAATATAAATAACTAATAAAGAGCAAGAAAAGAAAACACGTTGCTAAAATCAAAAAGAGAGATGTTCCCGTTCGATCGCGAAGCGATGTTCTTCATAGACAGGCGAAATCACCGTTCCGTTGGCTAAGTGTTAATTAATAACAATTTATATTAAGCAATATTCAGATCCAATAAAGTCGCAGTGATATAGTATTCAGTTATCACCAATCACAAAATAATGTTAATAATAAATTAAAAAGCCGTCTGTTATATGCTTATATATATGCATTATCGAGCCAATCCTAGCGGTACTGCAAAGCTAGGTCGACTCACGACAGAGGTGAAGCAAGCTCCTATCCCTCCGTCAGATTCCAAAAATCAGTTTAATATTCTGACTTCCCAATGGGAAGTGTATCAGATATTAAGCTGATAAGAACAGATACTACACTTTGATCTTAGCCATAAGGCCGAGAAGCGATAAAAATTTCAACTTTGTCTACGAATATAACATCTCTATCTCCTAAATTTCCCAGCGAGAATCGGCATCTTGAAAAAACCACCTAGCGGTGGTATCTTCAAATACTCTAGCCTGATCTCGCTATACTGACATTTAGCGACTTTCGGCGTACGGTCTATTCCGTCCGCGAAGCGTGATTTTCCGTCTTCTTATATACCATGAACAACATCGATCTTTTTGTGATGGCAAAATTACAAGAGTATCCCGAAGCTCAAGTTTGTAGATGATAAAATTCATTTTAATATTCGTTTGAATCTCATCCTATATTTTGCTCGCAGACTTTGGTAACAAAGCGTGCCTTTGTTCCTTCTTTCTCTTTTGTGTCTAATTTCGTAAAATATTAGCTCTCTAATGAAATTAACTATAGATAAGTCATTTAAGTCTCAGTCGTAGAACCGCGTCTCAGAAACTGCGAATCTGTCATCGTAGTGTAGTATCGTAAATATAATAATATTAGTTTATTAATAATAAATGGATTAGACAGAAAACAATGGTTACTTAACATGAAATAATCGTGACGACGTATTATAATTAATTTACAACTCTCTTCAACACAGATTCAACTCTCTCTCAACAACGCTAACAACACTATCTCGACGACGCAATCCGCACTCTCTGACTTCTCAACTCATACTGCCGTTAATTCGTTTATGTCTCTTAGTAACCCTTTGTCTTTTGTCTTATATCCTTTGTTTAAGCCCCGTCATGCACACGCTCAGTAACCGCTCGTTTACAATTCGCACGGCACCCCCCTAAGACCTTCGTCCGCGATACTATAGCAGAAATAGTCTAATCTTTTTTATATCAAATGTTGTCTGTGTCGTACATTTTCCATGTCCTGCACAAAGTTGTACAATTTATCATAAAATTTTCAAACGTGATTGCAGATTAAGATATAATACAGTACATAAAATTTTATCTGTTCCCGTAGGCAATTTGAACCCCGTAGTACTTTTCTTGATAACTGTACATCTTTCTTCTATATCGAAACAAATAAAGATAATAAAACTATAATACTTGATAAAGTGCAGCGTGAAATCTTTAAAAAAGTTAAAAATATATTCTGTATAAAAATAAAATATTTACACAAAATATTAGTACATTCGATTGAAATTGTTTGACTGTTAGTCACTTAATTAACTACAATATACATTAGGAATTATGCGAGTCCAAGAATATCACAAATGGAAAGACACATTATAGCATTTTACTTGGATTGCATTAGGTTAATTAACGTCCAATAAATGTTTCCAATTCTGACTATCCTTGGATCTGCAGAACACACAAGTGTAATTATAAATTTTGAGTAGTTAAAAAAAGTAGTAAGTAAATAATTTGAGCCAGATATATTAATATTTTCTGTCAGTATTTTATTTAAATGCATTAAATATTTATTTAAATATTTTTTACTTCTACATATTACACAGTGCACTTAATCATGCTGTGGTAAAAAATCGGCTTAAATATCTCCTTGCGCGAATATCTTGTTGCAAGAACGAAAAGAACCTCGTACAAGCCGCGTAGAACAAAACTCTGACACCTGACCACGTAACAATCCTGCGTAAACAAATCCTACTGAGAAGATTAAAAAGGAAACACCCAACAGACCTCACAAGAACATAACCTAACAAACACGATGATGGTACCCCGCTGGGGGTAGCAACCCACATGTTATATTAGTATACCGCTATAATATTTTACCAAATGTCCTACTGGACAATTTGTAAAATTCAAATAAATAAATAATAATAATAAAAAAATCCTACTAAGCGTTAAACCTGCTTAAAAAGCATGCGCAAATATGGAACTTTCGGGTAGAGAGTATTAATGTTTCCTCTAATCGTCTATCTTTATAAATAATTAATAAGCAGTAGTTCATATTAGCGACGTTTATGCAAATTTCATACACACATTGGTCCTCAAGTGCGCAGAACAAAATCATACACGCACCGCGAATGTTCTAAAAATCGTAATCCTTTTATGTTACTTTTTATGTTTTATGTTAAATGTTCAGTATGATCTTATCTGGTGCTTCAAAGAGTCGTACAATGGAGCCGCACATTTTACCGTTGTTTCGTGAAGTAAAACACTAACGCAGCGACGAAATTCCTTTATTTGAAATCTTTTGTTAATGAAAATTTCATTAACACATTGATGAGATTTTCCTGATTGAAATAGCACCAAACACGGTACTATTATATTGGTGCTATATAGATGTAGTATCGTGGACGAAAGGCCTGGGAAATATCGGACGAACTATGAACAGTGTCGCGAGAGCCGAGGCGCCGTTGGGCCCATCAATGTGTCATCGGTCTTTTCAAGTGCATAGTTTCGTGGAAAAGACCTACGTGACCCTGGCCACGAGCGTCTGCGGAACACGTGTGCGGTGGGCCTAGGAAAAGGACAACAGAATGCGACAACGGCCAGAAAGGGTCAGTCGAGAAACAGAGTGCGAGTTGAGAAACAGAGTGCGAGCGGAGGAGCCGAGTGCGAGTCGAGCGGAGACGCAGGTTGCGAGTGGCGTTGCCGAGAGAGTGTGGATTGCGCTGTGTTCTGTACGTTTGGTATGAATAGTTCAAGTTAAGCCACAATCGTCTTTTCTGTCTGATTAACATCTCTATTGTCCACTCTTTGTGAACATATTACATCACGATATTACACAGATAAGAAAATTGTAGAGTTGGATAACATACGATTTGATACGATACGATGCGTTTCGCACAGTTATTGCCACTGGAATGCTGAGAATAATGGAAAAATGGCTGCTCTCGGCTATTGTCAATTATTTCGAATAACACTAACGTTCGTATGAAGTATAAACATGATCTCGGAATAAGGTCTTAGTTCCTCCCGTGATTAGAATGAATTCACTACTTGCTGTGTTAACAGCAGCCTCCTAAACTTTTGTTCTACGCCAATTAGGAACCGAGACAACTTCTTTTTAGGGAAAACACAATTTTGGAGGAAACAAAATTTTCTGTGTTAAAAGTTAGAAAAAACACGATATACAGAAGTCTAGTTGAAATAACAGAAAAACAAGTTTCGGTCATGCAGATCTTAATCGATGTAAATCCAAAAGAATTTTCCCAAATTTTATGACTATAACAGTCATTTTGTAACAGTCTTCTTAACTAGTGGAAAAGTCTTTTACCCACGAAATAGAAAGAGGAAGTAAAGGAAGATAAAATAAAAAAAGCGCAGAAGAGGAACAGTGGAAGTGAGAACGTATGAAAAACGTCGAAACTAACATCCCGTGTAGATCCCAAAAGATTGCCGGTTGAGATCGTTTTTCCTTGCAAAATAGTTACACTGATTCGTCTAATTCATTGCGCCTACCTTCGGCTGAATAATTGGAACAATTTGGTAAATTATTTACCGACGCTCCTCCTGTTTCCCTGCCACGCTTCGTCTATCGTTTCTCCTATTTATACGATATGCTTTTTTCAATTTACGATTTAGAAATATTCATAGGTTTCGCGGCTGGTCCCGTTACGAGCTTTTGTGACGTCAGCTGAGTGTTGTGCGATAATCCTCGCGCTTTTGGCGACGTCCGCTTGCGCGATAGAACTTCTGGCGCGTCTGGAACTCGACAGTTAGCGTGAAACATATATGGAATATTATAATACGTCGAGTATGTTTATAAATATTTATAATTATTCCATGGATTTTGGAAGTCTAACTAAATACGAAGGACTGTAATTGTAAAGGAATAAAATACCAAAACTTTGGGATCGACAAATTTAGAATCTTAATGCTTGGGATGCCAAAATTTAAAAGTCCAAAAGCATAAAATTCCAAAGCTTAAAATTTCGGAATCCCGAAACTAAAAATCGTAGAATTAATTAAATTTATTAAAGTAAATTTATTAAATAACTTACGAAATAACAAAAAACCTGTTGTTACAATATTGGATATAACAAATTATAAGCTACAAATAATATAGATATAATAGTTTAAGAAATAACAATAGAATGTAAACTGAATAGAAAGAAGGTTAGGAAATTAGTAGCTATGGATGACGTTATATACAGATAGCTTAAGTGTATAAAAGAGCTACGAAAAACGGTCGGCAGCATCACAAAAGCGATTAGAGTTTGTATACGTGAACGATTGACACAATTATATATAGCTTTATGGCATAGAGCGTGCAATGAGTTGTAGGTCCTATCCTTGGAGAGAGCGACTTCCCGATTGAACGGAACATAACATTGCAACTGGTGTATAATATCGATCGGTTAATTGATAATTTTGTAAACAAATAGTACATCAGCTATCTATATCCCTGAACACATTTCAATGAATTTACGATTGTAATATCTATACTACAATTAGTTTATTATTGATTAAACAAGAAACGATGGTTGTTTAACGTGAACTAATCACAATAACGTATTATAATTAAGACAACTCGATAGTTAATTCGAAATTATTGAGACCATTTTGTAAGAGAGCAGCGTCATCAGCACAAATAACGGCGCTGTCATCTGCATAAAACAGGAATTTACTATACGTAAAGATAGATAATGAGGCATGACATTATTAATAAGGAGTAAATAAGAGTAAATAAACGTTCTTCTACACCAATGTTTCAATATATGAATGTTTTCTGCAATTATTATTTTTCTATATTTTTAAATTCTTAACGCTTTGCGTTCCAAGGACTTTTTTCGCTGGGACTGTCAATTCGAGACAATTTGCTGCATATTTAGTGTATTTCTTACAGCTAACATAAAATGATTTCACATACAAATTAACATATAAAGTTATTATATTTTAATATTTTATGTATGTTTACTTCTCAAATGTTATCTTCAAATTAAGCACAGAAAATAAATTAAAAATATACAACGCGATCATAAAACTAATCTAGACGTACGGAATACCACTATGAGGAACAGCAGCAATGAGCCATATAACCAAAATAGAGACAATGCAAGCAAAAATTCTCAGAACAATAGTAAACGCCCCATGGTACGTTAGAAACGAGGACATTCGGAAAGACATGGGAATACCAATGGTCAAGGAGGAGATTAACAGATGTGCAAGAAGGTACAGAGAAAGAATAGCAACGCGCCCGAACCGGCTGGCAGCGAAAACGATCAATACATCAAACATAAAAAGAAGATTAAAAAGGATACACCCAACAGATCGCACAAAGGACATAACCTAACAAACAAACACTCACCACACTAAAGAAATAAATCAATCAAATTCGAAGTTGGTATCCCACTGGGGGTAGCCATCCCCATGTTATATTATTATATCACTAAGCTATAATATTTTACCAAATGTCCTACTGGACAAATTGTAAAATGTAAATAAATAAATGAAAAAAAAAATTTTGTGTTGCGGTGGTACATATACTGGTGACAACTGGAAATAGTCGCTGCTAGTTTGTACTGTAACGGTGGTTGCTTGAATATATTCCTTACAAACTTGACTGTGTAAATGGTGTTTAATGTCGTTTATTATTATTACTGCGGTCCCTCCGTGTGCTTTTCCTGAGCAATGCTTGGTATCATATATGATGTAGTACGGTATTTTTAAATAGTTTTTTATAGTGAAGTGTGTTTCTGAAACAAGTAGTATATTATTGTTGTACAGGAATGTTTTAGTTTCTAGGGCCCTTTTGTTGTAGGCCGTTAGAGTTCCAGGCTGCTATTTTAAGCGTGTCCATTTTTATTTTTTGCTTAGCGTGTTTGTGAGTAGTTGTAGCATGAGTGTGATTTGTTGCGTTTGCTGTTTAAGGATTGCGTTTTGTTCACTTATCATTTTTGCTAACATTTCCGTGTTTTTAATGGATAGCTTTATCAGTTCTTTGATTTCTGTAGCGTCGTCGATGGTGTTCATATGTCAACGAAATTTTACTACACACAGTATCAAAACATAATAACACATGCTATTTCATAGACACAAAAATCATATCTCAAAGTATATATATGCATATAAATTTTATTTATATAATTTTATATATTTGGTATTAAATATATAATTTTATTTATATATTCGAAGTGGCACGCTTTCAAATGGGGAACGTATCCTATCTTAATACTTAATACGTCAATGCCGTCAGTAATCAGTTTTGACTAAAGATGATTTTCTATGAAAATTTCAATCTATAGTAATATTTCGTTCGTTTAAAAAGTTAATAAGTTAATTAATATTCGCTAACTTTCGATAATATACGTTTGTACTGTGAAATATTAAAGGATGAATATTAGTAATGATAAAATCATTTTTATCAGTCATTTGTATACAGAAGAAATGAAGCAATAATTTCTTAGTTTTATCTCTGATGTTTATAAAGCACTTATAAAACATTGTATTACAGTTATACTTTCATACTACACATGACTAATGTATTATTCTGTGACGCAATGATTAAACTTTTTTTAATGTGTTAGTGCATGTATGAGCATAGACGTCCTAATGCATCAAATAGTTAAAAAACCTCAATATTGATGGCAGCATTGTCTTTTGTCATTGAAAGTAATTCCATTTGCATATCCCGTAAATTTATTTTATAAACAATAGAATGGAAAAAATCTTTGACGAAATAAAAATCTTAATGTCGTAATTAAATCACAAATTAATTATGGTACTAATGTTTCGTTTAGGCGAAAGAAATTCTATTAGGGAGATTCTATTAGATGAAGAACAAAAATTATTCATAAAACAATAGAAAGTTGGAGAGTAATGACGATGATAATTAAGATAAAAACATTAAACTTTGATCTATATTGACTTCACAACAAAAAATATATATAAATCACACGTGCGATAACCTTACTCGTGTCATTAGATAAAATACTTTATTCATTGGAAACTTTACCAGAAAAACTAAACTAAATATCGATATGTTTTGTGTATAGAAAATGACAATTGATGTATACATAATTTTTTAATAAAATAAAAATATTTCGCAATTAAAAATTTTAATTCCCTAAATTGTAATAAATATGTACCAATATTCATAGCTTGCAATAGGCATTAGCATAATTATAGGCAACGTGTTATTCTTATAGAAACAAATTCTGAAAGAAATAGTTTTCTATCATAATCTTTAAATGTAAATTTATTATTAATTTTCGTTTCACGTAATGATTATTTAGTTTCCTCAGTTTATCCTTTTAGTCACTTCTTCGTTATTTTAATCGATTGGATGAAGAAATAGAGATGACATCCTGCTTCACAGAACAGCGTTTTATATAAGACTATCGATATAGTTTCCTCGTATCAATTTTTTAATTGAAGGTTCTCATCACCTTCTTATAACAATAATTTTCTAATAATTCTAAGATTATTGTAATAAATGTAAAATTCGTATTTGAAATTTTGTCGTTTATAGTTTAGTGCAACTGATTCAAGAAACTATTTAAAACGCATGTCCATGACATTGTGTATGGTTGTTAATTATTCACTATTTTCTTGGTGCTTACCATAAGGCATTAAAAGTATTAAAAATATAGCAGCATAACCAGATTATGCCACCTGGAATTCATAAATGGCCATCAAATCATCGAGGAGTTATAATTGTAGCACAGCTACATATGTATATGTTTCATTATTATCGTACGTAATTGCAAGTTTATAATTCGTCTCGTTATCTCGACGAGAATGGTAAATGTAATTTCTGTATTTTCCAATTGGAGAGAAGGAAATAGTTTATACTGTATCATTACATTTATCATTTCTCCTGTGCAGCAGCTGACCTCGAGAAATCGCGTCGAACTCGCTTTATCGTTCTCCAGCTTGAGTCCTCCTGCATAAAAATAATATAATATTATTCTAAAACAAAACAGAAAAATTCTTTTTGGTGTTATTCAGTGCATAGTTCCATTCGTCCTTATCAGTTACGAGTTTAATGTCGCATAGCAACAAGAGCTATCCAATTCCCAATATAATTACATATCAGCGTAATTAGAATTGAATTAATGCGAAATATTCTCTGTTAGCGCCTCAACCTTGCCCTTCCATTTGTTTCAATTTATAAAATCATTGACTCACATTTAATATAGTAATAAGAAGTATGAAAATTCATGTACCACCAACACCTTGATCATTCGCCTATTTAAATTTTATCTAAGTGTTATTAAATATTATTATTTCAATGTTGTGTTACTGGAAAAAGATCACGCAAGGAAAATAACCATTATACTCGATTAATTAAGACGTACAATTGATTATACAAAGCCACCAACAAATCCTCATACGTAGGATCATTATGAACTGCAGCGTAACCTTCACTTCGGATAGAGAACAAAAATCTCGTGTCAGGTAGATCCGGCAATGTCGTTCAGAAAGGTGTACTATTCAAGAAATTGATATACGAAATCTGTCGATTGTGCTCATTAAGTATTATGATTTGTAGATTTTGAAACGGGCTTTTGCGAATGTTTTAATCAATGATATATACTCATATTTTTCGCCGAATCTCCTTCCTTTTGCAGATAGAACATTTAGTGATTTGTTGTTTTTTCAAGCATATTGTGTGATATTATAATATTCTTTGCTAAGAGCTAATGTAATTCATATACGAATGTTATATATATTTTTTATATGAACATACTATTGATAAAGAAATTAAATTATTCTAAATTATATATTGCCCAAACCAAATGTTGTTAATCAAGTATCATCAAGTGTATTAGTCAATCAAGTATTAAACTTTCAAACTTAAAAATTGTATGTCTAACTATAAATTTATAATGCAATCTGAGCAAGATTAAATAGTATACTCATTAATCAGGCATTTCATCGGACTTATAAATTTTAATGATATTTCAAATAGATTTTTCTGTATTGAACATTAATATTTATGAGTTTAGAGGTACGAATCTTCAAAAGACGAGAATTTATAGATCTATCTCTATTTATGCACGTCATCATTCTGTCTAAGAATAACCACTTTTTTACTCTTGAATGTTTCAAGAATGGAACGAATTATCTCGATATATCTTTGTCCTTTTTTAGATACTAACAAGTACTCTCTTTTATTATATTCTGGTAGATGACCGGAGGCGAAATATCGATGAGTTTCCATACGGGAAATACAGCAGCATTTGCCATCACCCAATGGAGGGAGAAATCATGGGACGTGCCATCGTCAATGATTGTAGCTATAACTATAAAAACTCGAGATACATTTAATGCGTATTCAGTTCTTAGTGAACATTCGTACAGATCGTGTTTACTCGAGCTCCTCAAGAACTCTTAAAGAAAGATGCGCTCGCCCGCTATCATCTTTACCTTCTGTCTAGTCGGTGCTTTGGTAAATTTTGAAATCTTTTACTCTTCTCATTTTTTCTGTTATCATTTTAACTGCAATTTATTTAACCTTTTTAATAAATTTCTTTCTTTTACATATAATATTATTGTTTTGAATTCTCTGAATAAAGATATCTTTATCGTAGTCGTTGTATAATGATTTTATTAATTTTAATCGTGCGACTTATCTGTCTTACGTCCTGGAAGTGATTAAGAAGATTTTTAATTGAAATAAACAATAATTTCGGAGCTTGTTATTACATGACTAAGGCGATGTATAAGAAAGAACTCAGTGGCTGCAAAAACAGAATTGTGTTAACATCAAGGATGAAAGAAATATAATAATTGAAATATAAAATTTCTTCTTTTTGAATCTGTTGAAGGAACTGATAGCTCTAAAAAGTTAATTGTCATATCAAAAAGAGAAAAGAAAGAATTCATATGTGTATTTTATACTTACAAACTGAAAACATTAATCATTTAAACTACTAATAACATTTCACTAAATATTTATTTCAAAGTCTTTACAATATATACTGATATTTTCAGGCGCTCACAGAGGATCAAAAAGCCAAATTGGAGGAATACAGGACAGCTTGCACCACAGAGAGCGGTGTCGACCCACGTAAGTGGCAAACAACGAAACAATTGAACAGAGAACTTTAATCAATATTATTCGATTTTCAGAGGTGGTAGAAAATGCAAAGAAAGGCAATGTTGCTCAGGACGATGAAAAACTTGCTTGTTTCTCCTTCTGTATGCTGAGGAAGATCGGAATCGTAAGTAACGAAATTGTGTAAATTGACTTATAAAAAATATTTGTATCTATATTTGTATTCCTTGAATCAAATTATAAAAAACAAAAGGACTGAGACTTACAACAGCTACGAACATAGATTTAAAAATCAATCGTTCCGGTGAAGAGCAGAAAAATATCAAGAGCGTATCTCTGGCCTGACAGATAGATATAACAGTTCATCGCTGTTTTGTTCATAAGAAAAAATACCGTCCCCAGTGTATTTTCAACCAATCGCGGAGAGACGCAATCGCGAGGAGAGACGTCAACGGGAGTCGTAAATTCCCGTTACGATTATAATAATCGACACCACGAGCTGATCGATCCCCTGATTTCCATTAAGATAATAGGGGCGATTCAGTTATTATAACACTGTGATTCACAGGGTTATAAGGTTTTTATTTCCAACACTTAAGTTGCACTGTTGAGTAGGTATAAATCGTAGATGACAATTTGTCGCACGAAGATAAGATAGATATGCACAATAGACCAAGGCTCTTATAGTTGAATTTAGTACGTTAGTGGACGTAGCACTAGAGGATACTTAATAGAGGAAGTGAATGTTCGGTAATCCCGAGAACCGACTTAGATAGATAATGTGAGTTAGACTTTTCGTGCTTAGACTTTGTAGAATAAGTACTTGACTTTTCTAGCGGTATAGAAGAAGTAAAGTACAGTGACGATGCTGTATCGGAGGAAAGCTAGCGATGGGTGTGTCTAGCGCACGGGAACATCGGATTTGTTCATGACAGTTTTGGTCAGGAAAGTGAGGGCAGTATACATTGCTCCTGATTGGATAAACGTAGGTTGCTGGACTAGGAAGGGTCTTAGCCGCCCTCGATAGAAAGTTGCTAGTGGGAAGCATCGTCCGTGCGAAAAACTAACTTTCCCGTATCAAGCCGTAGTAGACAATACTTTTTAAAAAATGATTTAGAAAAAAGATATTTGTTGTGTCTGAAGGACCTTAGCTAGCAAATTACTGGGATTTATGATGGGTTCTTAAGACTATTGAGGGTACGCAGTAAGGATGAGGGGACATCTGGTTTCCGTCTGGCCGCGGTGTATGACCTGGTCTAGGTAGAGGGTCGTCCGACGTAACACCCAGTAATACATTTTTCCACCTTTCATATTATACGAGATATACAGCTTATATACATTATTTCTCCTCGCAAGTTGATTACATTGTTTATCAGTGGTAAACAGAGACAAATTTTTAGATGTTTTCATAAAAAGAAATAATACTAGATTTTCTCGTGCTATCCTAAAAAGTTCGATTTAAAACGTTTCGCCTTGATTAAAAAGGATTATAAATGCATGGAAAGGAAATGAATACATGAAACATTTTTTTTTTATTTATTTATTTAAATTTTACAATTTGTCCAGTAGGACATTTGGTAAAATATTATGGCTTAGTGGTATAATAATATAACATGTGGACGGCTACCCCCAGTGAGATACCATCTTCGAATTTGATTGATTTATTTCTTTAGTGAGGTGAGTGTTTGTTTGTTAGGTTATGTCCTTTGTGAGATGTGTTGGGTGTTTCCTTTTTAATCTTCTTTTTATGCTGGATGTGCCGACCGTTTCCGCTGCCAGCCGGTTTGGGTGCGTTGCTATTCTTTCTCTGTACCTTCTTGCACATCTGTTAATCTCCTCCTTGACCGTTGGTATTCCCGAATCTTTCCGTATATCCTCGTTTCTAACGTACCATGACGCGTTTACTATTGTTCTGAGTATTTTAGATTGCATTGCCTCTATTTTGGTTATATGGCTCATTACTGCTGTTCCTCATAGTGGTATTCCGTATGTCTAGATTGGTTTTATGACCATTTTATATATTTTTAGTTTGTTTTCTATACTTAGTTTGGATTTTCGACTTGTTAGCCAGTACATTTGTCTCCTTGCTATCTGCATCTTGTCTATTATTGCTTTAATATGCTGTTCCCATGTGAATCGTGTATCTAAGTGGAGTCCTAGGATGGAAAAATTTGAAATCAATTTTAAGACTTATATATTGATTAAGTGTCGTTTATTCCTTTCTATGAGTTATAATCTGAAATCCTAAATTCTTTTCGTATGGCACCCTATATATAGAAGAAAATAAAAGAAAAATGTTTTTATTTCTATTGCACAGATGGACGAGGATGGAGACATCAAGGAAGACGTTGCCAAGGAAAAGATGATAGCAGGCGGATCGCCCGCGGACAAAGTTGATAATGTGGTCTCCAAATGCAAACACATCAGTGAGTAGGACATCGTTGTTAAAAATGTTGTCTCTATTTTAAATATTAAATAAAAATTTAGTAAAGCATTTACGATACGAACAGGATTATTTAATGATTCTTATTTTTTGTCATCATAGCTGGTCCCAACAAGTGCAAGAAGGCTGGTAACTTGATGAAGTGTTTCTTAGAGAACAAGAGCTTCAACGTACTTGAAAGCAACTAAAAATTAAACTGTTGAAAGAAAATGATTTAATTCGCAATTCAACACATTTCGTATTTTAAAAAACACAAAATATTTGTAGATTTATATTAATAAATTATAATACTTTAACACTATTACTTGAGGTCTTGAAGCTTTGTTCATCTATTCACCCAGAGAAGCAATTTATTTCTCCATTTTGCTCACGTATCTCCAACTGTTATATGTCTTATATAATTATTTATCTCTGTTACGAAATTTATGTTAGAATATAAATCATTCTGCTAATTATGCAAATGGTTACAATGTAATAAAAAACAGAAATTAAAACTTGGATCCATAATTTAAATATTGACATTTTATTGAAATATATGTCGGGGAAGGGTCAGGAATAAAGTTGTGGGCGTTTGATGAATTTTAATTGGAATCGGCTATCATCGTGTTATAAGGAAGGTACGGTTTGTTAATACGAGTATGGATACTATCGACTCGACTATCAATCGCGGCGGTTGGACGCTCGCGATATTAGTGATGTTGGTCTTAGGTTCAATAACAAATCTGCGGTCAACGGGATGATAGATGTACGTGCTCACAAAAATCTAAGTCGGACTTTTTACGAAAACATGGAATACCCACCGAGCGTACAGACACTAAGTAACTCGCTAATACGACCTCACGAGAGAATGACTCTCCATCGCGATGATGCTGCAGAGGAAAACTATGATGGGGTGTGTCTGAGGACACGAGATCATCGGATTCGTCGAGGATAGCCTTCGTTCAGAAGGCGAGGGAATTTGGCGTTGCTGCTAATTGGTCAATCTTCATATCGGTGGTTAGAAAAAGATGCTAGCCGCCCTCGAGGGAAAGTTGCTAGTGGGAGACGCCGTTCGTTGAAAAATAGGTCTCTCCTATCTTCCCGTAGCTGGGACAAAGACTGTTTGTTTGAAGGACTTTAGTCAACTATATTCTAAGATTTATGACGGGCCCTCAGGCTAGCTGAACATGTACTCCGGAGACGCATCGACATCTGGCAATCATCTTGCTCGAAGAATAGGGTCTGCGTGTAGCGAGCCACGGGACAGAAACCGTTGGAATGTTTACTGTCATGTGCCGCCACAAATATTTCTTTTAAGAAAAGCTATAAAATTACTCCATACCTTTGTTAGACAAAGCGTTCATCCCGTGACGGCTACGTTCGGCGACTGGCTGTCGCCTTGAGCCCAAGCTCATTATCACAACTCGTGAACAATTACAATCGGATTGAATAACTACAATTGTTTAATTACAACTAGAGTAGACTCTAGATTACAATATTGCGGGATTATCCAAAATTCCAAAGGCTCCGGTGTTCTTTTCATCTCCGACATATAGATAAAAGTATAGCTCTCCTGTTTTTCACGATAAACGTAATAAATCATGGCACGAAGTTCTATAAAATATAAAATCTATCTTATATTACATTTATGATCTATGCTACTTATATGCTTATATGCTTTGAAATATCTGTGTTTGAAAATTTTAACACACATATTTTTAATGAAATGAATAAGTATTTATTTGAATAACATGGAAAGTAGACTATTCTTTCCTATTCCCTTGTATTATATGTCGGGTTTACATTAGAATTAGGGTTGGAGGCGTGAAACGAATCTTCGTTTGGATTACACGTTGTCGTTATGCAATAGAGAAGACATTGGCTAGTGTAAATACGATTATCATAGAATCGGACAAGTAACTGTGGTAATTAGATACTCGAGAAATTAATGACAATGATCCTAGGTTCAATAACGAATCCGCGGTCGACGGGATGATAGATGAACGTGCTCACAAAATTCACTGGTCGTAAGTGGTTACTCTTTTCGTCGATGAGATCGCGAGAGAGTATGACTTTCCCGTCCCGATGATGCCACAGAGGAAAACTATAATGGGGTGTGTCTAAGGACACGAGAGCATCGGATTCGTCGAGAAAAGCCTTCGTTCAGAAAGTAAGGGAAATTGGCGTTGCTGCTAATTGGTCAATCTCCATATCGGTGGTTAGAAAAGATGCTAGCCGCCCTCGAGGGAAAGTAGCTGGTGGGAGACGCCGCTCGTTAAAAAATAGGTTTCCCCTATTTTCCTGTAGTTGGGACAAAGACTGTTTGTCCGTTTGAAGGACTTTAGTTGGCTAAATCTTAGGATTTATAACGGGCCCTCGAGCTAGCTGAACATGTACTGCGGAGACGTATCGACATCTGGCAATCATCTTACTCGAAGAATAGGGTCTACGTGTGACGAGCTATGGGACAGAGGCCGTTGACATGTTTACTGTCGAGTTACAACTATTTCCTTTTTAAGGAGAGCTATAGAATTACTCCATGCCTTTGTTAGACAAAGCGTTCATCCCGTGACCGCGGCTACGTTCGGCGACTGGCTGTCGCCTCGAGCCCAAGCTCATTATCACAAATCTCGAATAAATACAATCGGATCGAAGGACGACAATTGTTTAATTACGCCTATGATAAAATCTAGATTACGGTGTTAAGGGATTTTCCCGAAGTTCCAAAGCGAAGGCTCCGATGTCATTTCATCTCCGACATATTTATTACGTTCCTCATTCCTTACAAATAAAACTTCCTATGATTATATTTCTAATATAATTTCAAGATTTTAATATCGAAATGACATTACTTTCGGTTAGATTACACAAGTATTATGTTACTGTATTTTCGACCAGTCGCGGGGAGACGCGATAGCGAGGAAGCGCGTCAACGAGAGTCGTAAATTCCCGTTACGATTATAATAATCGACACCACGAACAGATCGATCCCCTTATTTCTTTTGGGATAATAGGGGTGATTGATGTGGAATAACATTGCGATTAACGTGTTATAATATTCATATTTCCAACAACTTATTACAATGAAGACTTTACGCCGTTACGTGTGATATAAATGTCAAAGACGATTGTTTGGTGGATGAAGACCCGATAGAGATACCTTGACTGATCTGTAGGTGAGATCAAGTACGAATAGATATGTTGATGACTTGTCAATTTTCAACTTGATGCCGGAGTATTGACTGAACTAATCTCGGAGAAACAGTTGAGTAGACTCTCCTTGTGTCGTAGAAGTTGACTTTCCTAGTAGGTAGAAAAAGTAGTTGACTCTCCTGGTGTAATAGAAGAAGTAAAGTCCGTTCTCGTGTTATTACGGAGGAAAGCTCGGTGTGGGTGTGCCTTTTGAACTAAGAACGCGGATTCGTGTTCACACTTTTCGTCATGAAAGTGAGGGTAACAATCCGCGATTCCCATTGGTTATGACCCACATTAATGAATTAAGATAGGAGGAGGAAGCCTTCTACCGACGTGGCTCGTGGGTGACGTTATTCATGGGAAAAACCTGCTTTTCCGTTAGACAAATATCCGCTTTCTCCGTAATTTGTAAGAACGCGCAATAAATTGTTTTAAGGACCATCCATAAACCGAAAATACTTGCAAGGTTAGAGTTTAAGTTAAAAAGATTCTGTTTATGATGATTTCTTAGGTTTATTGAGGATCTGCATAACGCCACGCGGACTTCAATTGAAATTAAGTATTATAGTTACTCAGTTTCCGAAAACTTTTCAAGAGAATTTGAATTATTAACAAATACATAAATTTAATCCACATAATTACTATAAACTGTTTAATTAAGCAATATTTGCGTTATTACTTTAGGTTTACCGAAATTGAATGTAATATTGTTGTTTGTGGGTTAAGGATTAAAATTTTTATTTATTTGTAAAAATAAGATTTCATAAACCAGTGTGCAGTGAACACTTTCATAGCCAAGGGTGTTAGTAAATTCATTGTTTATAAAATTTGGAAAAAATAATTTTGAGTCAGCAATAACCAGATTAATAAAGGTCTAGATTGATTTAAGTGCGAAGAGAGACGTTGAATCGTGTGATCGGTAAAACGACTGTATCTCCATATCCCGCGATGCGCCCTCCATTCTATTTATGTAATATAATATATGAATATATTTGAGGTGATATTGGGTGTAGTGCGTTAAATAATCACTCGGTGTTTAGGTCAACAATATATTTATTAACAAGTGTCTTTTTTTGATCGCGTCGCGTATGCTCTCGGTTTCGCTAGTCAATCTCACTGCTTGGTAGTAACTCGACTGTCGAACAGATTCGATTCTTTTCTTTTTGTCGCCCCTCAATATCGCAACTATCCACGCGTTTGTTAGGCGTCCGCGACCGTTGCTACGCACGTCTTCTTCTTGAACATTCGGCGGAAGGATCGTTGGGATATTGATGGCTCATTAGGCACTTCGGCGATATACACTGTGGTCGAGTGTCGCCACATATTTATATGTCGGAGATGAAAGGACACCGGGACCTACCCTTTGAAATTCTTCGGAAAACCCCCAATATTTTAGTCTCTATAATTCAACTCGATTATAATTGTGCCAGATTTGTGATGATGAGCTTGGGCCCGAGGCGACAACAAGTCGCTGAACGTAGCCGCGGCCACGGGATGAACGTTCTTACCTAACAGAGGTATGGAGTAATTCTATAGCTCTCCTAAAAAGAA
This sequence comes from Bombus bifarius, assembly GCF_011952205.1. Lineage (NCBI taxonomy): Eukaryota > Metazoa > Arthropoda > Insecta > Hymenoptera > Apidae > Bombus > Bombus bifarius. The sequence continues at coordinate 66,881 of NW_022885585.1, forward strand.
ATAGGTGTAATGGCACGCGACAGTAAACATTCCCACGGTTTCTCTCCCGTAGCTGGCCACACACAGACCCTATTCTTCGGGCAAGATGCATGTAGATGCATCTCCACAGTACATGTTCAGTTAGTCTGAGGGCCCGTTATAAATCTTAGAATTTAGTTAACTAAGGTCCTTCAAACGGACAAACAGTCTTTATCCTAACAGTTCCTAAATCTATCACCTACTACGGGAAGATATGGGAAATCTGCTTTTCTCGCGAACGACGCTTTCCGCTAGCAACTTTCTCTCAAGGGCGGTTAGCATCCTTCGTCAACCACCAACATAGAAATTGACCAATTGACAGGAACGTCCATTTTCTTCACTTTCCGAACGAAGGCTTTCCTCGACGAATCCGATGATCTCGTGTCCTTAGACACACCCCATCATGAGGTCTCATTACCTAATTACATAGCGTCTTTACGCTCGGTGGATATTCTACGTTCTAACAAAGAGTTAGTTCAGTAATACTTGTATCGTAGACAAGCAAGTTGAGTACAACCTGTACTTTGGAAGAAAGCGCATTCTGTTATCCCGTTGACCGCGGATTCGTTATTGAACCTAGAATCATTATCATTAACATCTCGAGTATCTAATTACCACGGTTACTTGTCAAATTCTGTAATAATCATATTTGTGTTAGTAAGTATCTTCTCTATTGCATAGCAACAATGTCTAACCCAAATGAATATTCGTTTCACGTCCCTAACCCTAACCATAATGTGAATCCGACATATATATGTCGGGTTAACATTAGAATTTAGGGCGCGTAACGATTCTTCGTTTGCATTAGCCATCGTTTTACGAAGCAGAGATTATATTTACACGCATATACAAGACTTTTACAAAGTATAATGAATATTGAGTTTAACGAATAATAAGTTTAACGAATAATAAGTTTGACGAATAATAAGATTAACGAATAATAAGTGTAAGGAATAATAAGATTAACGAATAATATGTTTTACGAATAATAAATTTAACGAATAATGAGTTTAATGAACGCTATTAACAATGTTCTTGGGTTCAAACGAATCCACGGTCAACGGGATAACTCTTTACTATGCGTAAAATAATAGGCACAAAATACGATTGCTGAGACGCTCGATGGAAACTGCTCGATGTGTCACTCTCCAAGGTGATCGCACGAATAATAAATTGATGGAAATTTTCTTCGCTGTACGATTGCATTTGTTTGTTATATACTCGTTGGAAGCATCGAGAAAGTTCCAATCGGCGTTGCTAAGCAGTTTCTGCCTGGAGCTTGATTATTAATACAACGTGTGTCCCATCATATTGACACCTCCGAGGTACAATCCCCTGTGGCTAGGCCCGTTTTTGAGGCCGTATGCCGCCATAACCACATTTATAGGGAGAATCATACAACCACTCCACACCTCCGTCAGGCAAAACGTCCATCCCGTGACCGTTACGTGACCCTACGTTCGGCGACCAGTTGTCACCTCGAGCCCAATCTCTCTATCACAAATTTCGAATAAATACAATCGGATTGAAGGACGACAATTGTTTAATTACGCCTATAGTAGAATCTAGATTACAATGTTGCGGGATTGTCCAAAATTCCACAGGCTCCGGTGTTCTTTCATCTCCGACACGGCCATCCTGACTATCACACGTCCTCGTGTGTAACTAAAAGATAGAGGTTGTTCCAACATTAGACTCGATGTAACTGATATTATTTACCATTCAATTAAATGTTCCACATAAGTCAAGGGTCCAGTTCAACAACAAAATTTTGTTCGGAGGTTTGACAAGCAAGGAAATGAAGGAGAACTAAAATTAGTAGCGTTATAATTTGTGTTCAAAGTGCTAGTTGCATTTTGTGAGTTACCAGTCCGACCGTAATGACACGACAGATCATTTTCGATTTCATCACAGATCTCAGTTTGTTGGATCGTATCACCACGTTGCGTGCATTATGAAAGCGCAGGATACCACACTAGGCGTATTACGAAAACGCAGAACACCACACTGGGCGTATTACGAAAGCGCAGACGCTACACTGGGTGTATTACTATGACTACAACGCGGTGTTAATGATCCTTTGAGGTCAGTGTACTCGCATCGTTATTGTCACCGTCGCTGTCATCACCACAGACGTCCAACTCAGTAGGAACGCAACTTTCTGGCATTTTTCTCAATTTGTCATGTCTGTCCTTATATGATCGTTTGCCGTTTAAGGTTTTTAAAATATATCTATTTCCTTCCAAAATCTCTGCTATGACGAATGGACCCCTAAATTTTGGATCTAACTTAGTTTGGTTTCTTTCCTCGTTTTTACGCAAAACAAAATCACCGAGATTAAACCTAACTATTTTAACTTTCGTTTTGTCGAACCTTCTTTTTTTTTATATTTTACGTGGAGGAAATCCGCACGAACGCCAGGCCGCTTCTGAGGAAAGCGGTGTGGTAGTGTCCGACTCCAACCGACTAAAACCTCCACGATAACCGTCTCGGCTGTGATCGAGAGAGGCCCGGAAACCGCTGTAAGCGTCGCAACGGGGCCACCCTCGCGCGCCTAATACCACAGCTGATGGGGCGGTGTGTGGCCCGGTTCCCCTACCGGACTGCTTGGCGACCCCGAGGCGCTGAGCCGCCAAGCGCCCACCTCGAACCCCAATGGCGGGGCGCGGCGGGCCCAGCGCGCTTCGCCAACGCCACACGGAGTCCCAGGCGACACCCATCCAAGTACTATCCGTGCCCGGCGCTGCTTAACTTTCGTGATCTGACGCGAAAAATAATACAAATCTGTGACATAGTTAACAGTCCTCTAATACTTGGTGGAACAACAACGAGTTATAGGCAAGTAGGTAAGCAGGAGGTAAGTCTGCTAAAATAATTTTCTTCCCTTAAAAATAATTTTCTGATAGCTATCAATTAATTCTCTTGTAATTAGTTAGTTAATTTGTATACAATTAATTAATTCCTTTCTCTACCTTGGGATATTGACCACCAGCCCGTTTCGCTTCCCTTTCCTTTCCAGACCGTATGTATCAATTCCCAGACCCGCTTCAATATTCCCACTCCCGAATTTCCCGCATTACCTCGGAATTTCATCCTGTCTTTCTGCTTTCTTTCTCTTTGATCTTCTCACTACCTCCTCTATTTCCTTCTCGCTTATCTTCTTATCCTCATTCTCCTTATTCTCCTTCATTTCTGTCCTATTGCCGTTCCATCCACTCTTCCTGTTATAATCATGGAGTATCGCCTCCATTTCTCTACGGCAACCTTTTTCCCCCATCTCCTTTTCCTATCTCTTTCCGTATTTATTAGGTTCCATACACCTTACTTTTCCTACTCACCTCTATCTTGACCATTGTATCGTTCTTTCTCCCTATGTTAAAGTATTCTCTAGCTTTCCTTCCTGCCTCTCAGCTCTTTCTTTCTCATCATTATGTTACCTTTTTGCTGCAAATTCTTCCGTTTCCCTATTGCTTTCACCTCTTCAACTTTTGTATCCATCCCTATCTTCTCCTAACAGCTCTTCTCTTTTTCTCCTCTCTCTCTCTCTCTCTTCCATTTTCCACCCTTTATAATTATGTTTAGTCCTCGTCCCTCCAACCACACATATTCTTTATAGTTTTTTCTATGTCCTCGCTATCTTCTTTTTCGTTTTCCTGAATCTCTAGCTCACTCACTTTGTAGAAAATTGCTTTTATCTTCATTCTCCTCGTCGTCTTCTTTAGGTCCAGTTCTCCTTTGAACAGCTTTACTTCCTCCCTTAACATTCTACTCTGCTTTCTTACTTCTCCCGCATCCTTTCCCTTTCTCTCCATTCCTCCTCTTATTATTTTCCCTTGCTCCTTCATTTTCCCTAACACCCTCTCTAACTGCTCTCTAAGTTCCTCTATCATTCCTTCCATTCCCTCTGCCCCCCCCTCCTCGCCCCATTCTCACTGCTCCGACTTCAGTAGCGATCTTTCAATCAAAACACTTTTCTTAAATGCTTTCTTTTCTCCCCCTTAGCCTACCGTCTCTTCGTCCTACGCCCTTTTTGTTTTTCAGGAATTTTTCCAACTTTGTTCTCCTCCTTTCCTATCTTCTCCATTCCATTCCAAATAAGCTCCAATGCTCTACTGTATCGATAATGTCGACATAAGAAACTATTTCAACTATGAACTAAACAACAGCAAAATTCAACATTTTTAAAAATTTAATATTTGTAAGAATAAAACAGGGGCAGCCAATGCAAGTAGTTACACTTAGTTGATATAGATTAAATAAATTAAATTCAACTGATAAACTAGGATGGTGTTTACACGAGATAAACGAAATCTTATAGACACGTAAAATCACATTAACATAGATACGGCCGTTAATAATTAGGGTTTAAAGTTAAAAAAAAAGAAAAAATTTGTATGAAGTACACATTACGTAGACATTAAATGTTAAGAAGGTCGACTTATGCACAGTGACAAAATTGATCTCTCTGAGTTCTATTATTTTGTCCTTAGTATTTAGTCCTAGTCTACAGATCGCCTAGAAAATATTTAAGGTTTAGCTTTCTCAAGAAGTTATATGACGTCACTTGTTTACTTTTTGGCTTGGTGTTCAAGCCCTCTTATTTTCACTAAGTAATGCAACTAATACAGTAGCAAAATTCTTAAAATTAAATGGATTTTGTTTCCTTATACAGGGTGTTTGGCTATAGGTATAAAAAAATTTAAGGGGTTATTCTGGTCTAGATATTTGAAAAAATAGAAATTTTTTTCATATTTCCAAAGTTTAGACATTCAAGAATATGCCCTTAAAAGGATTTTTCAAAATTTCAATTATTTTATGAGTTACAGCCATTTTTGTGACGCGGCATCTGCTCCGGTCTGACCGGAACAAATGAATAGTAGACGGTAGGCGTAGTCCGAGTAAACTTGTCTCAAAACTTTAAACGCGTTTTTCTCGAAACTACTTTTTTTGAGTTGGCGTGCACGATATCTCAAGTTCTAATAAACCGATTTATTTTAAATTTGGTCTGAATATTTCTTATATACTCCTCTATCGTCCGGACCACGCTCAGCTCAAAACCTTTAATATTACTATTTTTTAAACGTTAGGAATTGTCAAAAAAACGTGAGAAATAAGAAATTTTTTTGACTTTTCCAAAGTTCAGACGATAGCGGCATCCATACTAATTAAGAATCCTTTCGCATTCTTTATTTCAGATGACCAGAAGGGTTGATATCATGCACGCCACGACACCCCATTTTTTGGCAGCACCCACTTTGCCAGCTCATAACTTTTTAAATATTGAGTTTTTTTCAGTGAATTTTTTACGTAATCTCGAAATATCAATAAACAAGTGCTAAAAAGAAGGATAGCAAAAATATTTTTTGTTTCGCTTGTACAGAGCTTCAAAAATCGCCCGAAATTCATGCCTCTAGACCAGAATACCCCCTTAAGGGATGATTCATGAAGTCAAAATAAGATGAAAATCAGGAATAAGAAATTGCGTTTTCGGTATTTTTTCAGTTATTGATAATTAAAAGCAACCGCGACCTAACCTTCTTACACGAACGAAAGTAGGTCACGACGATCGATGGACAAGCAGCTTACCTCGTACAAGTCGTAGAGAATATGATTATGATGATTACGACCTGTATTTTGAGAACACATGATTTCCTGAATCTAAGATTTTATGTTTGAAGTCATTTCACATCTCAAATAATACACACCAAATTTCATCTCGATCAACCACTAGGGACATTTGGAACAATATTCTAAATATTACAATATAGTGTAGGTATAAATTTCGCAGAGATCACAAGAGTATTTAAACAGTAGATTACTCATTATATTAATAAACTGTAGTACTGAGTGGGATTATACCTATTATTAATACTTATATTTTATTATATTAATATCATATATTTAGGGTGACTGCTCATTCTGAATACTAATTTTTTTACTGAATGTAAGTTTGCCATAAATGACTTGCTACTTCGGTAGGGGTGTCTGGAAAGGTAGATATGAATTTAATAATACACTCGGTTCGGATTTGCTTTGGATTGTCTCTTCATAGCCAGACATCTGTTTTATTTCCTCAATTTACGTACACGATTCCACACACGCGCACGCATATACGTAACGGTGAAGGCAACCAACCGTTCTGTTGACTGCGCTCATAGCGTGAAAGGATGCCCAATATGGTTGCCGACACCTCGACTATCAGGCCACGCACGTGCCAGAATGCACATGCGTTCTAAATTTCCATGTACATTCTTAGATTGGTTCAAATTTTATCATGACAGTCATGTCTCTTCACAGTGCTAATGAAGTTTCAAAGTGTTTTATATAGCACACACAACATAGGCATCGAAGTTTTCTATAATAAGTGTCCAAATACTTTCATATCACATACGAGTAGTATGCACAGCATACATCGGATTTCTTAGTCTCAGATTTTCGGATTCCTAGGAATTTTAAGTCAGACGTGCGTTAGGTTAAGCTTGAGTTCCAGCAAGGTGGGGCTATTTGAATCAACGAGGTACTTATATGAGAACTAATAAAATGAATAACAAAATAAATTTCAAAATGATAAAGTAATATGCACAAGCTATTGAATTATGATAATTACAACTGTTAATATTATTAACATTCAGCAAACTTCTATCTTTTTATTGGATAGAAAACTTTGCCAATCGAGTTGCCAATATATGTATGGGATATATCACCCTATTTATGGTTCCGGTAATACCGAGGTAAATAGTCTGTTTTCGAAATCTAAGGTGCTTAAGATATTTGTAGCGCGATACTATCTCTCAAACGTAAAACACTGAAACCTAACAGTCATATTCTTTGGGCACGCCTGAGATTCTCTCGCTAGGAAGAAATTTCTTGGCTGTCTGTACGTCCTAAGTAACATTGTATGCACTAACAAATAATTCAAAACTGGTGTTTCGACCATTCGCGGGGAGACGCGATCGCGAGAAAGCACGTCAACGGGAGTCGTAAATTCCCGTTACGGTCGGATATCGACGCCACGAAATGATCGATCTCCTGATTTCGGTTACGATAATAGGAGTGGTTAAATTGACTTTAGACTAAATTAACGAATATAATTAGTGTTTATTCCAACAACTTCTTGACTAGAAATATACGATTAAATTCGACTGATAGCTAGAGTAACAAGGTTTTGTACGCGACGCACGCTTAGATGTTGAAGGTTCAAAAAATGTATAAAGACTGACTTTCTGTAACGATGATGCAGAGGAGGACACGTGAGAAGGGTGGGTCTAATGATGCGAGAAAATCTGATTTGTTAAGACCAAGTTCTTGTTAGGAGAGTGAGGGAAGGACTTCTCTGGTAATTGGTTAATTTTCTGAATTGGTGTGGACGGGTGGAGGAAGGGTGTTAACTGCCCCGGGAGAAAGTTGCTAGTGTGAAACATTGTACATGAGAAAGACGAACTTCTCCTATCTTTCCGTAATAAACAATAACCTTTAGACAGTGACTTAGTGCAGACGTTTGGTTCAGTCTGAAGGACCTTAGAAATTCCTAAGATTTATGATCGGTTCTTAAGACTATTGAAGGTACGCAGTGAAGGCGTGCGGACATCTGGTTGCCATCCTGTCAGCGGTGTGTGGCCTGGTCTAGGTAGAATGTCGCACGACGTAACAACTGAACAGAACGACATTTTGGTCGACGAATTTACCGATATTACATATTTCACATTATTTTTATTAAAAAACGATGAAATTGCAACTGGATTTTTCCCTATGATTCTTCTAGCCATTTTACATAACAAGAGAAGAGAAGACAAGAAATCATTTTTGCAGTAGCTTATTACAAGAATTACGTGTTAAAATTGTCAACTTCGAAGATGAATATTTGCATTTCGGTAAAACTAGGCTCTCCAAAAATTGAATCACATACACATAATACATCAAATAACGTATCGATAAAATTTCAAAGAAATGGTAAGAAAGTTAATCGACGTTACAAATACCTTAAAAATGTTTCATTACCAAATTTGGTGAATTGTAAGCTAAATTATTTAGCTTGATTCAAATCATATAACCCTCCTGTAATTGGCATCTCATTTTTGTTTTTTTTAAATTAATTTAGAGATAGTATCTGTATGGTACTTGTACGATAACAATGTGAACCAAATAAAGACATGGAAAGAAAAGAAGACGCAGATTCGAAGAGAACGGAAGTGCTATATGCGCTGTATGTATGTAAAATTGTTACATTATTTGTAAGAGAAAAGAAAAAGGAACAAAAATGTAACGATAATAACTATGATGTTGATTATAACAAATTACCCATGGGAGAATAATTTTAAATCCACTGATTGCTACCGACAGAATTAAAAAGTATTTATTTTAAAACCATATGTAAATTTATTCATTTAAAGTGTAGAGACTATTAGATGTATGAACAGAGGAACGCGTGGATAAATTGTAAAGTAGAAAATATATATTAATACAGAAGTGTAATTACAAGTAGGAATATAATTTGAGCTGATCCCGATCGGCACGCTAGCAGTGTTACCCTACAACTGAAAGCCCCGAAGCCATTGCACAGGGTAAACTTGACTCGATAGTTAATCCTAACTGCCTTGTCATGAGTCACCGTTACGGGGAGTTCTGCCCGAGCAGTCGAGCTATGCGGACGTGAAAACTAGTGCCTCCGTAAGTGCGACAAGAGTGAAAGAAGGGACGTGCAACAGAAACAATCGATGATGGAAAACATCCAAAAGATACCAACAATAAGAATACTGAACAAAGGACAAACATACGCTATAAACAGGGCAGTAGACCAACAGAGCCCAATTAAAACAAGAAGTGAAGTACTGGACTGCTCAAATACAAATACAAAAGAAATAGAAATGGAAATAATACAAGAAGACGACGTAAAGAGCAATACCAACAAGGATCTACCACAACATAACAAAAGCTGGAAGATTGTAACTCCCAGCAAAAAACGAAAAATAAACACAAACACAAACGATAGGGGGACCATAGAAACAGAAAGACAACAATGACTACAAGAAATTCCTATACAAAACTCCTTCAGCTCACTGACAGAAGAGATGGACACAGACCCTACAGAAAAACCAAGAGCACACACTCCCAAGCCACCACCAATCTACATAGACGCATAAATAATGGACCCCCTCATTGATCTGCTAAACAGCACGGCAGGAAAAGAAAACTACACTATCAAACAGCTCAAACTGGACCAGGTAAAAGTACAAACTAATACCCTAGAAACCTACAGGAAAGTAACTAAAGCGCTAAAGGAAAAGAACGCTGGGTATCACACTTACCAACCCAAATCCGACAAGAGCTACAAAACAGTAATCAGAGGTCTACACCCTAAAACAAATACAAACAAAATATGCGAGGAATTGGCCAAGATCGGACACCAGGCAAGAACGATCAACAATATAACCAAATTTGACACTAAGCAACCGCTACCGCTATTCCTAATAGAGCTAGAACCGAAAAGCAACAACAAAGAAATATTTGAAATTAAAAAGATCTCAAACACAATAATCACAGTCGAGCCACCCAGACATAAAAAAGACATACCACAATGTATGCGGTGTCAACAATATGGACACACTAAAAATTACTGCAACAGGAACCCGGCGTGTGTCAACTGCGCAGAAAAGCACCTAACAGCGAACTGCCCACACACGGGGAAAATAAACGACGTAAAATGTTACAATTGCGGTGGAAATCACCCAGCGGGTTACAAAGGCTGTCCAGTAAGAAATCAACTTCAAGGTAAACTTTTTCCGCCGCTTCGTAACAGGACACACAACAATTTCCACGCGCAACAGGACAACACAGAACCTACGTCAACACCAAATACACAGCACGCAAGGAACAATAACCACACTAACACCAACACCGCTAGAAACCGAAACTACGCGCAAGTAGTCAACCGGTCATCACCCTTAGACAATCAAGAACAGAACAACCACAGCAACGACGCTACAGAAATCAAAGAGTTAATAAAACATTCCATAAAAAAACACCGAAATACTCACAAAAATGATAAGCGAACAAAACGAACTCCTCAGACAGCAAACACAGCAGATAACAGTCATGTTACAATTACTTACTAACATGATGAGCAAAAAATAAAAATAGACACGCTTAAAATAGCAGCCTGCAACTCTAACGGCCTACAACAAAGGGCCCTAGAAACTAAAACATTCCAGTATAGCAACAACATCGGTATACTACTCGTCTCAGAAACACACCTCACAATAAAAAGCTATATAAAAATACCGCACTACACCATATACGACACCAAGCATCCCTCAGGGAAAGCACACGGAGGGACGGCAGTAGTAATAAAAAACGACATTAAACATCACCTACACAGCCAGGTCAGTAAGGAACATATACAAGCAACCACCGTTACCGTACAGACTAACAGCAACCAACTGCAGTTGTTAGCAGTATAAGTACCGCCGCGACACAAAATCACAATGCAAATGTGGGAAGAGTACTTCCGACACTTAGGTGACAAGTATATTGCAGCGGGAGACTATAACTCAAAGCACACACTATGGGGATCAAGAATCACTACACCACGAGGTAGAACTTTGGAAAAATACATTAGAAATAATAACCTCAATATATTATCCACAGGAAGACCGACATACTGACCGACAGACCTGAGCAAAATACCTGACCTGCTAGACTTTGCAGTTACAAAGGGACTAAACGCAAATAAACTAAACATAGCACCCAGCCTCGAGCTTATCTCCGACCATACACCCATAATAATTACATGCAGAAACAAACCAATAATTTACAGCAGCACAGAGAAGCTATGCAATAAAACCACCAAATGGCAAATATTCAAAGAAATAATAGAAAGCAAAATCAGCTGCAACATCCCACTGAAAACACCTGAACACATCGATCGAGCAGTAACAACATTCACAGAAACTATCCAAGAAGCAGCAAGGGCAACCACTATACCTGAAGCAACCAACAGACAAACAAAAACAGTTCCACTAGACATCCTCGAAAAAATTAGAGAAAAAAGAAAAGCGAAAGCAAAATGGCAAAAACACAGAATAAAAGAAAACAAAAAACACCTAAACAAACTCGCAAAAGAAATAAAAAACAAAATAAAAGAGCACAACAACAGCGAGTTCACAAAGTTCATCGAGTCACTATCTGCTCACGAGAACTACAACTACTCCCTATGGAAAGCCACAAAAAAAATGAAGAAGACAATAAAAATGGTACCAGCAATCAAAAGAGCAGACAACACATGGGCAAGAAGCAACGAAGAGCAAGCTGAAGAATTCTCCAACCACCTATGCAACACATTCACCCCACATAACATCAACGACAGCAACCACAATAGTCATACGGACGAGGATGCGCTAACTACTAGTACACCAACTGACAATCACTACGCCATACCCAAAGCAACAGCACAAGAAATCAGAAACATAATTGAGAAAACAAAAAATAACAAAGCACCAGGAATCGACCTAATTAACGGCAAAATCTTGAAAAACCTTCCGCCAAAAGCGATAAGACAAATCAGAATAATAGTAAACGCAATACTAAGAATACAATACTTTCCAAAAGCTTGGAAACTGGCACAAATCATAATGATACCCAAACCAGGCAAGGACCCACACGAAACCAAGTCCTACCGACCAATCTCACTACTTCCGGTGTTCTCCAAGATACTAGAGAAAATAATCTACGACCGGATAAAACCAATAATAGAGAAGAACCATCTAATACCGGATCACCAATTCGGATTCAGAAACAAACACTCCACAGCCCTCTTTATGGACATCGAGAAAGCATTTGACAAGATAAACCACAATAGCCTACTTCAATCAATCAGAAAACAGTTCCCGGAGCAGATATACCATGTAATTAAATCTTACTTAAGCAGCAGAACCTTTGTAGTAAAAATCAAAGACACATACTCCGAAGTTAAAGACATCAAGGCACTGGTTCCGCAAGGAAGCGTCTTAGGACCAATTCTATACACATTATACACGGCCAACATACCAACGACTAACAATAGCAAAATACTGACATTCACGGATGACACAGCTGTACTAGTCAGGCACACTAACCCTGCAACAACAGTTACATTACTACAAGGACATATCACAAAAATAGAAAATTGGCTTTAAGCTAAACAAATTAAAGCAAACCCGGATAAATGCAAACACATCACATTAACACTGCGGAAACAGATACCACCAAACATTATACTAAACGGCACACACATAATACAAACAAGGCAAGTCAAATACCTAGGACTCCACTTAGATACACGATTCACATGGAAACAGCATATTAAGGCAATAATAGACAAAATACAGATAGCAAGGAGACAAATGTATTGGCTAACACGCCGAAAATCCAAACTAAGCATAGAAAACAAACTAAAAATATATACAAACACTCACCACACTAAAGAAATAAATCAATCAAATTCGAAGATGGTATCCCACTGGGGGTAGCCATCCACATGTTATATTATTATACCACTAAGCTATAATATTTTACCAAATGTCCTAGTGGACAAATTGTAAAATGTAAATAATTAAATAAAAAAACATATATTATTATATCGATGTATCGTAAGGAAGTCGCAAGGCAAGAAAATCGTGTAGTTGGATTGTACATGATACTATGTTAAGTACGTATCTTACAAATTACGATTTATAAGAAAATGTAAAGCTCGAACACCTGGAACGGCCGCCGGGTCTTCGTCACCCTCGATTGTGGGAAGAGAGAGCGATAACACTTAAGGGTACCTTAAATTAAGTCCTTCACAGTACATACGCGTTCATGAATACCCTCAACGTAGTGCGAGCGAGTGGCGCGGGATCGTCTAGTGTCGAAGGAGGATGAAAACCCCGCGTCCATCGATCATCAACGGAGACCGTCAGAAGGAGAAGGAACGACAGGTGACAATCGAGAAGGGAAGAAGAGAGCGGCTATCAATAACCAGCGTGAAGTGCTACCGATGCAGATAAATAGGACACCTCTCGAGGCGATGCCGTATGCTCGAAAAGAAGAGTGATATTAGTAAACAGGCAAATATTCTCGATCGTATGTGTTAGAAAATAGATGTGTGTAATTCTGTATTGTACGAGCGAGGTATGAAAGAGAGGAACAAAATGTGTTCGGTATTCGTTAATACTTCAAGTTATTATGTTAATTATTACTTTAACGGTATGGAATCTGCGTGAGATTTGTACGAAATTAGCATATATGTCAACGGAAAACGAGTATAGAGTCCATATATCTCGGGTATTTGGTATTGCAACGAAAGTTATCGCGGATGCACTGCTTCGAATATTCGTGGAATAAACGGTGATGGCGAACAAGGTGGCTCGCGCGACGATCACGATTCAAAACGCGAAAACCGACATAGACTCATTCGTAGTTCCTGACGAATACATGCGATTTCGCGTCATCGTCGGACAAGATTTTATATTACAAAATTATATGGTCATAGTCAAACGCAGAAATCGCTTGATACTTAACGAAATTCCTGCGTTGGCGAGGGATATCGACCTCTGCGATGTGATCGCGAAAATCTAATTGCAAAAAAAAAGAACTGCCACGGAAGCAAATCGGAAGCTATTTCCGAAATTCAAGTAACTGTTTCGGATTCGGAGCGTTTTACCAAATGATCGCTACAGCGTAGGGGATATGCGAAAAGGAGTAAGATGCTTCCGGACGGTGGTCGCTGCCGATCGAATCAGGCCGTGGGTCACGGTGCAGGGTGACGAGCACGATAATTCAGAGTAATCCGTTCCTTACGGGAATTAATGGCTGAGAGGCCTATCAAATGACACGATCATGGTACGAATATCCTTACATGTTTCTTTTTGTGTGCAGAAGTAGAACTAACGAGAGCAGGGTGTGATCCTAGAGCGACTATCTATGGAACCTGTTAAGGAAATTCGAGGATTTGGGAATACAAATTATTGGCTATATTTCCCATACAACAGTTATACATCTATATTCCTCTCTAAGAACGTCTTACACGCACGCTGGTTGCCAACCGACTCGCCTAGATTCTTCTAACATCTGGCAACAGTCTTTTGTCTCCACTGAGTCCTTGACGCCCTCTAACCCTTACACACACACTCTCATGTACAGTGTAAATGTATCACTTCCCTAACACGCCTCCTTACATTTATACTGTACACTTAATTTTATTTACATACTTGTCGAATTAACAAAATATTTGACATTTATCGCTTTCTTTACATTTCTCTTATTTTACATTCATCCATGACCTAAACCTTTCAAATTTCTCTGTACACAGTGCCTTCGTAAAAATATCCGCAGTGTTTTCTTCTGTACTTACTTTTATTATGTTTATCTTATTTTCCTTTACGTACTCGTGAACGTAGTGGTAATGAACTTCGATGTGTTTAGAATTTTTTGTAAAAGTTCCGTATTTTGCTATACTCATTACTCCAGAGTTATCCTCATAGATTTTTACAGGGTTATCGTCTACATTTACATCGAAGATTTTCATTAGTTCTCTGATAGTCATTACTTCGCTCACCGCTTCCGATAGAGCTACATACTCTGCATACGTCGAGGCTTTTGTCACACACCTTTGTTTTTTAGACTTCCATCCAATTACATTTCCATACAATCTAATTACATACCCAGAAGTCGATTTCCTATCTATATGATCTCCTGCCCAATCAGCGTCCACATAACAATCTATCGTTTCGCACTTTTCATTTCTTTTATAATGTAGCCCTAAATCTCTAGTCCGGTACAAATATTTCAATATTCGCAAGGCATATTTAAAATGTGTCTCGTTACAACAATCTTGAAATCTACTCAGATAATTCACACTATAACTTATATCGGGTCTGGTATTTACACTAATATACAGCAATGCGCCAATTAAATTCTTGTATCCAATGTCCTCTCTATTTATCTCAGCTTTTCCAATTTTTAAGTTGGTCTCCATAGGTGTACAGTACAATTTGCTGTTATGTAATTTATATTTGTTTGCTAATGATTCTATGTATTTCTTTTGGCTTAATCTCATTTCATTTTTTTAAATAATCATACTCTATATTTATTCCAAGATATTCTTTTACTTCACCTAAATCTTTCATTTCAAATTTATCAGTTAGTAATTTTTTTACACTTTGTATCTTCCCTTTGTTTTTACTACAAATCAACAAATCGTCTACGTATATTAACAAATAAACAACATTTTCTCCCTCTCCATAAGTATATAGGCACAGCTCTATATTGTTCCTTTTAAAACCTAATCTCGTCACATACTTATCAAAACACTCATACCAGTCCCTCGGACTTTCTTTTAACCCATAAAGCGCTTTCGATAATTTACAAACTCTATTCGTTCCGTCCGCATATCCCTTTGGTTGATTTACATATACCTCCGAGGTTACTTCACCATTTAAAAAGGCAGTTTCTACATCCATTTGCTCAATTATTAATCCATTTTGACAACAATATGATAGCAATATCTTAAAGGTCTGATTACTCGCCACTGGAGAATATATGTCATCGGCTACGTTTCTTTGTTGAAATCCCCTTACCACTAATCTAGCCTTATACCTGTCCTCTGATTTTTTCGTGTAAACCCATTTTACATCTAATACTTCTTTGCCTTTTACCCTTTCTACCAATTTCCAAGTTTTATTCTTATAGAGACATTCTATTTCCTTATCCATAGCCTGTTTCCAAACTTCATTATTTTCGCAACAAATCGCCTCCTCAAATGTACGAGGGATATCTACTTTACAATAATTTGCATGAATCTCGCAAATATTTTCCTTTTCTGGATACCTTACTGGAGTTTTCTTAATACGTGTAGATCTCCTAGGAGTGTTTGAGCTTTCAATACTACTATTATTTTCATCTTTCCTACCTTCTAACTCTTCCTTGTCCATACCATCCAATGAATAGTTATCTTCGCTATCATTTCTATCTGCCTCTAATGAATTTTCCTCAAAACCGATACATTTAGTGTCTGTCTCTATGACCTCTACATGTCTAGCTATTGTTATTTTCCCACCTAATAAGACTCTGTATCCTACTTCACTATATCCTAATAGAATTCCCATATCTGCCTTCTTGTCCCATTTGGAAACTCTTTTTTGTTCTGGCCTTCTTACAAAAACTTTACTTCCATAGAGATGTAGATTTTTAACACTTGGTTTTCTCCCGAAGAATATTTCAAAAGGTGTCTTTCTTTCTATAGTATTCGCTAATATTCGATTTTTCAAGTATGCCGCTGTACAAACTATTTCCGGCCAGTACCTTTTATGTACTTTCGCTTCCGCTAACAAGCAACGCGCCATGTCCATCACTGTTCTATTATACCTTTCCGCTGTCCCGTTTAATTCATGTACGTATGTTGGGCAATTATTTATTCTTATACCTTTATCCCTAGCAAATTTATAAATTCGATTATTTAAATATTCTTTACCATTATCGCATCTTAATATTTTTAACCTCTTGCCCGTTAAATTTTCGGCTTCATTTACGAACTGTACGAAAGAATCAAAGACCTCATCTTTTGATTTTATACAATAGATCCTAGCTATTTTACTATAATCATCGATAAATGAAATGAAATATTTTTCTCCATTGAATCCGGTGGTCTTAAAGGGACCACATACGTCCGTATGAATAATTTCCATTATTTCCCTAGCCTTAGTTCGATTATTTTTGAAAGGTAAGTTATGCATTTTGCTTTCTATACACACCCTACATTTCAAAAGTTCCTTTTCAAATTCATTCGGTATGCCAGTCACTAGCTGCTCTTTACCCAAAATCTCTAAATATTTAAAATTTACGTGTCCTAGCATCCTATGCCATCTTTCCTTTTTACTCATACCACTACGTTCGGCGCTGTTTACTAAGTGCTTCTTCCCTTTCAATATACTTTTTATTCTATATGTCCCATTTTCTTTGAACGCTACAGCTGTAAGTTTATTATCCTCATCTATTACTTTCGCAATATTTCCTTTGGAAATAACCGTATTCTTATTGTCTGTTAGTTTACCTAAACTAATCAAATTTGCGGACATTTCTTTCGCGTAAAATACTTTCCTCATATTTATTTCATTTTGTTTTCCGAATGCTTCAAAATAACTTATAACATTCCCAACTTTTGTCGCTTTTATCGGTCTATTATCGCCTAAATATATATTTACCGGTTCTTTTAGGTCGATAGATTTATCGAAATAATTTATATTATTAATTATGTGATCGGTACAACCGCTATCTAATAGCCACACTATTTCGTTCTTACTTATTTCATTCGTCTCACTGCTGTTTGCTGCGTGCGCCGTTGCTATCCATATGCCTGCTCTTGAGTTTCCATGCTCGCCCGTGCCGGTTGTTGTTTGACGATGAAAGTTTCCACGTCCCCTGCTCGTATTGCCTTTGTTCCCTCTTCCTCTGTTTCGACCACGTGTTGGCCCATGCCAATAGCCGTTACTGCTTCCCGCCTGGACGCCATTTTGACACTCTCTCGCAAAGTGTCCTAATCTTCCACATCTGAAGCATCCTTCCTTTTTTGCAGAAAAGGCGTTGGTTTGCCTTTCTCCTCGATTGGATTTATTTTTCTTCTCTGCTATTTCTATTTTATTTTTCACATACGCTACCGTTTGATTCTCTTCTTTCAATGCGTCTATTATGTCCGCTATGTAGCTGTATTCTTCGGGTAACGTATTCAGCATGTAATTCAGCATTTCCCTCTCACTTACTTGTGCGCCCGCACTTTTTAATTCGTTTATTAATTTTTCGAAATCGTTAAAGAATGATGCTGAATCACTGTAGTTCTCCAGTCTTATGTTTTCCAATCTCCTTCTGCATACGATCTGCAGTGCCGTCGACACTTTCAAGTACATTTCATCGAACCTTTTTATTATATCATACGCCGTTTTTCCTTCCCTAACATACTCCAATTGTCTGTTCGATATTGCACTATAAATTATATTTATCGCCTTCAAATCCTTTTTGTACCAGTCTTCATCGTCTCTTTCGTTCTTCATTCTAGTTGTAACAACCTCGCATTCCTTATATTTGAGAAACATCGTGATTCTTTGCTTCCACATTCCATAATCCTCACCATCGAATATAGGTATCATGATTTCCGATCTCTCCATTTTAATTGATTCTTCTTTTTTTTTCTTTTCTTACTCAAGCGTTCCTACGTGCTCGAAGTATATTTTTCCTCTGACAGTTTTTTTTTCTTTACTGAAAACTCACTCGCAAGATCGTAACCACGCACTACATATCTTGCAAAACTAGTAACCACGCTCTGCTACCATGTTAAGGAAATTCGAGGATTTGGAAATACAAATAATTGACTATATTTCACACACAACAGCTATACATCTATATTACACTCTAAGAACGTCTTACACGCACGCTGGTTGCCACCCGACTCGCCTAGATTCTTCTAACATCTGGCAACAGTCTTTTGTCTCCACTGAGTCCTTGACGCCCTCTAACCCTTACACACACGCTCTCATGTACAGTGTAAATGTATCACTTCCCTAACAGAACCAGCTCAGGTCACGGAAGCGTCGAACAGGACGGGTCCTGTGTTGAACCGCAGCTCTGGGAATAGGGGGCCGATGATGAATAACAGTAGCATTTATATAAGTATGTAGCGACACTCGACAGTAAACTTTCCAACGGTTTCTGTCCCGTGGCTCGCTACACAAAGACCCACCTCTTCGGACGAGATTGCCAGATGTCGATACATTCTTACAGAATATTTTCAACTAGCCTAAACACCCGCTATAAATCTTAGGATTTATTTTAGCTAAGCTCCTCCAAAGGGACAAATAGTCTTTGTCTTAACAGTCCCTAAGCCTATCACCTTCTACGGGAAGACACGAGAAATCTGCTATTTCTCACGCACGATGCTTCCCGCTAGGAACTTTCTCTCAAGGGCAGTTAGCATCCTTTTCAAACGACTAACACAAAAATTAGCCAATTAAAAACGACGTCCATTTCCCCCACTTTCCGAACCAGGGCTTTCCTCGACAAATCCGATGATCTCGCATCCTTAGACACATCCCATCATAGTTTTCCTCCGCAGCATCATCGTGACGGAAAGTCAGTCGCTATACAGTCTCTACTCAGTCGTTACTCAGTCGCTACACAGTCGTTACAGTCGCAATGGTCCGAGTCAATCATCAATCCAAGTTTTCAGCATCTCGCGCAATCATCGTCCGAACTTGTATCGCGCATCAAAACACCTCGACCAGTAGTCGAACTTGTAACCGCGACTGTCGAACCGATAATAGGAACCGCGAGTTCTACGCATCAGTGTACATATACAATATATGATTAATAAATATTTATTGTCAAACCCATTCGAGTGTTACTTCAGTACCTATCACGACCTAATCGCCTCAAGTATAATCTGGAAGCTTCTAGAATTCAGTACACTCTCTAACACACTCTCTCCTTAACGAAAAATATTAGTGTACTTATGTGTCCTTCTAATATTGACGGTACTGTCAATGTTTCAAGAAGGTTCAGTTCCTTTCTCCGCATTGGCGTAATTTTCGTATTGTCTGATGGTTCGTAATGTAAGTTTAAATCGTCATTATGTCGATGTTGTGTATAGCTTTTGATTTTATGTATTCAATTTATATACGTTTCCACATTCGCCCATCGTCCAAGTTTATAGTTGTCTGGGAGCTAGTGATAGTAGTGGTTAAACAATTTCATTAGCATTTATTTTAATATTATTCTATTACTTTAGTGTCACAAATAACGAAGATGGTTATACGCGTGAAACAAGATGCGCGAGGACCGTCTCAATTATGTAAAAAAGAATAGTGTCGTTGAATAGAATCTTT